>NC_135449.1:5023106-5080606 GCF_051991255.1 Vanacampus margaritifer
ATGTTAAACTAATAGAAATATGGCTGCATCTATTAGCCATTGATACAGTAATTTCATAATAATTAATAAAATTGAGTTAAAATGAAAAAAATATGTACTGTATGGTAAAAAAAAACGAGTGAGATGATTTGTGTTGAGGTCATTTTTTTTGCCACTAGATGGCATAATCGCATTTGTAAGACGTTGGTGACAGCTTTGTGCATTTTTCTTTTCATATTAAGAGTTATCTAATCTTTAACATGAAGCAACTTGTGAAATTCTGCACATTTTTAAAATTGCGAAATACAACTTGACCTCAGTCTCCACAAATATATGCATAATTATTCAACTGATTATTGCAAAATTTTGACATGGACGTGTCTGTTGCGTTGTGACTTGAATTCCCCCAATACAGTCTTTCCAAGTCAGGGGCTGTCATTAATCGCGCGTTAAAATATTTTTTTGTGGCATTAAAAGAACTTTAAATTAACAAAAAATGAACGCACTAATTTTGACACCCCTAGTATCAATCTACTGTGGTGACTTGAGATACAAGTTGAATTCGTTCTATGACTACTTTTGTAACTCAAAACAAAAGCATCTCAGTTCTCGTTCCCCATTGGAATGAATGGAAAACTCACAAGTGTGTGTGTGTGTGTGTATGTGCGGATACAATTCTTACCGCTAACGCAGTGCTGGGCTGCAGTTTATTATAAGGTGTGAATTTGGCCTTCACCTTCACTGGCTTCCCGGCCAAATGTTCTTTATGTCTCCTGCTGTTCATGTGCTGTTAAACATATATTGATAACATTATCAAAATTTGGATGATTTATGATGGGTGAAAATGACATTTTGGGCGTTTTCCGGCTGAAGCTAAAATGCACTATAACCGCTACAGGTGAACTTCATTTTGAATGTACGTCCAACTTAAATGTATTTGGTCGAAAATCCTCGGTGCCGTTCACCTGTTTGAGCTGCGTCTCCGAGTTGACGGCCACCTGGCACAGCTGACAGTGAAAACGCTGGCGGGTGATGCCCGCCGCCGGCGCCGCCGCTGCGGTCTTTTTGGTGCCCGTCCGCTGCTTTATAATTCGGCAGGGGCGTCTCGGCGAGGACGTCCTCTTCGCTCTGCGGTGCGACTGGCTGCTGTTGGGGCTGTGGAGCATCTGCTTGTGTTTAGAGCCTGGTGAGCGGGGACACGATTATCACAATTATGGACACAAGTAGGAAATGACCCCACATGCCACATAATTGACACAAAATGTTTAAAACACACCGCTACAGTGAGCTTCAAGTTGGGAGCTGGAGTTGACCGTCACTTTGCATGTGGGACAGTGGAGCTGTTTTTTGTTGGCCTCCTTGTCGTCCGCCTTCGCCTCATCATCTTCTCGTTCCTTGACGGCAGGGGGCTCTTGGGGGTGGAGCTGCGCTGCCGAAGTGGGAGGTGTTTCGCAGCCTTCCGCGGGTGCCTCTTCTGTTGTTAAATGCGGAAGCGGAGGGCTCTGAGGGAATTGCCGGGACAGCTGAGGAGAGTGGTTTGCAGAGGTGTCTGTCGTGACGGGAGCGGGGGCCGGGGGGCTCCCGTGGCATTTTTCCACTTGTGGCGATGTGCTTGAGTCTGAACGGGCATGAACACACAAGCATCACAAATATGAGCGACTAGCCACTACTGGTGTATTCTATACGATAAAACCCATAACTGACTGACTTTTTGCCATCCATCAGTTCTATTGTACCATGTCTGATTTCTTGATTTGTATCATTTCAGCCCATCAATCATTTCTGCTACTTGTTCGGCCAACGGCACATCGATCAAGCGCCATGGCAACCGCTGGAACTTATCATTACGTGGACGTCGGGAAATGGATGACAGCATTTTGAAAATTGTAGTCATGCAGAATGAAGAACAATTGAGCTAAGAACCGCTGTACTTACTGCACTATAAAAATATATTGATTAAATATTAGTTATAGAGGAGAAAATTTAGTTATTATTTATTTTCTATTTGCGCAATGGTTTTTATGTTTACTTATTAAATTGTGTCCCTACTTAAACACACCATTCTGATTAAACAGCAAAATCCCCCCTGTTTTTATCCATCTTAGGGGGCGGCCATTTTGCCACTTGCTGTCCACTGCAAATGACATCACAGTTGCTCAGGGGTCAGCCAATCAAGGCTCACCTGTTTTCTGAGTTTGGTCATGTGACATTTGCAAGCTAAGCCACGATTGGTCATTTTTACCTGAGCCCCGACCAACTGCAATGTCATTTTCAGTGGACAGCAAGTGGTAAAATGGCCGTCCCATGAGATGGATCAAAATCAAAACAAATTACTATAAAGAAAGTTTTTTGGTTGACTTCCCATTTAAATGTATATTTAATACAAATGTTGTATTGTATGGTTTAATTTATTTAATTCAGCTGTTTACATGGACATGCCACATGAGCATTTAATTGAAATATTTAATTAAACACAATTTAAGTATTCAAAAAAATGTCAACTGATATTTGTTTTTCTATTTTCATTATAATTATTTACAATATATGTAAGGGTTTACACAAACCATTCAAAGTAAAATCTACCACACCTTTTATCAAAAAAAAAAAATAAGGAGGTGTGCCAATGTTGAAAACTAAAAACCGCATGGCTTTTCAGGTGCTATTTGCTTGCTTTAGTGCCTCTTCGCGGGACGTCTGTGCTTGATGGGAGTAATTAGCTGCGTGACAGAGGCTATGATTGCAGGGCGGGTAATAACTGCTAATCAGTCAGCAGTGGCAGCTACAAGACTGAGCATCGTTAAGTCGACTACCTCAATTACTACTCATCACCTAGAGGAGGGAGAGCGCTTTGGAAAATATGGATATTAGCTTGTGCAGGTGCACTTATAATGCGGTTCATCGTTCACCCCCCACCCCTGTATATATTTAATACCTGTACTGTCGCTTGAATTTAAGTCTGTTTGTGTTCCACTTCCTCCCGTGGTCCCTTTTTCTTTCTCCGCTGCGGGTGGGTTGCGCTTGTTCCTCTGCCGGTTCCTCTGGTTCTCAATGGCCTTCAGCTTTCGAATGTGTTTGTGACCCTTGTAATGGGCCTCAGCCTGGTTCTGGTCATGACACACACACAAAAGGATGCACTTGGACGCAATTAACTAATTTGCTCCCTAAATCGTATAGATAGGTTCTATTTTAAATGTTTTAAGTGTCCCAAAGACATATATATATACGTTTTTTTTATGCTACAACATACAGAAGGCTTTGATGTAGCCTCTGAATTGCAGAGAACGGGTGAAGCAATGGTAGTGATTACAAAAACGGCCAGCAGGTGGCAGCAGAGTCTAAGAGATCAACCAGGGCCATGTTGCAAAAAAGCCTTTTTGCCCACTTTTTATAAAACAGATTTTTGATTAATGATGAAATTTAGCAATATTCTAATGCTAATTGCCGGAAAACGGAAACAGATAGAAATATACTTTTTTTTTTTCCTGATGAAAGAAGAGACTTGAATATTTCTTTTGGTAGGTTCCTTGTTTTTATAGCAATAGAACACAATATTCTGTGGGCCTTGCAAAATCAGTCGATATCCAGTAAAACAGCCGGGAGCAAAGGGGGTTGCTTCAGTGAAAATGGCTGGAAGTCAATGAGTTAAGTGGAAGTATAGCGCAACAGTCAAGTAAGGTAGCGATACCTGAAAATCGACTTGGAGTGCAGGAACAAAATATTACTGTACTTCCCACCACTGACATATACGCACAAGAGCAGAACAAGCGTATACTGTACTGGGGTGATTTAATTAGTGAGGGTCAGCATGAAATCATTTAAGTGTAATCGCTCCATCTGCTCCATCTCTTCATCTTCGCATGCATGCTCGGAGCGGGGAGACAAATGATAATAGTCAACGTTTGACTGCGAGGAAGCACCCCCCCCCCCCCCCCCCCGCACGGCCATCCCGATCATCAACAGCCTCGCAAATGAGCGCCCCGTTCAGAGTCGTGGCGTCTCATGACCATCGTCTTGAGCTCATTTGCTCATCTCTCCACTGATTCAGTGTGACACAAATTGCCCTCACGTCTGTGAACACTCACTCACATGACCTCTGAGCTCATCCCCTGCTCGAAAGCATGCGGACGCCGCACGGGCTGGAGAGAGAGCGCAGGGATCCGTTTCCAGCACGCGAGCACGAGAGAAGTGAAAAACATGGGGACAACTGCCGCACGTTGAATGTCCATCCACGAGCCATTCAGCGTGATGTTATGGAGTCAGAGGAAGAGTCCGCTCCCACTGCGTGGCATGGTATGACTTTACTATCTTCTACTAGGGCTGGGTGATAAGACCTTAAAAAAAATGGACTGATTTTCCCCTCCCACAAAAATAAAATTTTACTTGATTTTTTTTCTCTTTTCAGAAAAGTAGAATATAACTATAAGTAAAAGACATACACTACAAACAATAACTATATTAATAATAAATACACAGTAACGCTTAACATTATTTACAAAATGTCGTTAGGCATGCTAGGAAGTCCGGCATCAACTAATGTTTAGTACGATCCACTCCATGTTTGCCTTCCACCAGGCTCCTTTCTTGTCATACGCAGAACAATGTGAAAACGATTTTGCTCGTTTTTGTAAAGGGGTCAGAAAACATGCTAAATTTAGCTAAATTAGCACTAAGTGACTCAGCTTTTATTTTATTTCTGTTTGAAGCCATGTTAGTGTACCGAAGTACAGAATTTGAAGTTAAAGATTAAATAGCTCTTAATATGAAAAGAAAAATGCACTAAGCTGTCATCAACGTCTTACAAATACAATTATGCCAACTAGTGGCAGAAAAATTTCCTCAACAATCAATGTCATGCTTGTTTTTTACAGTACAGTACATCTTTTTAAATTTAACAAAATTTTATGAATTATTATGAAATGACTGTATCAATGACTAAAAAGATGCAGACATAAATCATTTCTATTTGTTTAACATTTTTTCAAATTTTAGGTTAATAAAGAGTATGAAACTTAGGAAAAAAATATTTTAGTGTACATTTTATTGTACATTTAGAACAGATGAATCACGAGTTACCTATTAAAGTACAATTAATTACAATTAAAAAAAATTGGATCGCCTGACACCCCTAATCATAATACATAAATACCAGAAATACACAGACCAATCAGGTGCATTGTAACACATCCTGCATGACACCACGCAGCCAATCAATGGTTCATTTCGAGTAGCTTGAGCAAGTGGGTGTGTGCAAGACAGGCAAGCGGTGAGGAGAGAGAGAGAGAGAGGAAAGGCAAGTTAAGTTAAGCAATATTTTAAACATGTTTGGGGTTCATAATAAGTTGAGACTGCGTTTAAAGAATGCATCAACGCAAAATACTTTTTTCATATTTTGCATATTTACTTTCTGTTTCCATTTTCAGGCACTTTAGAATACCTTGTCAAAATTAGGTAACATCAAATAAACAATAAAGTGAATTTTCTTGAAGTTACCGGAACACTAGAGGTCTTTATGCTTGCTTGAAAAGACCACGAAAAGGAGGCAGACGAGGATGTGATCGCAAATGTGCCACCTCTCCCCTCAACTTGCAAAATAATAAGAGAGTGGCTTTTATTCCACTAGCTAACAATATAAATGCAAATATGTATAAAAATGAACTGTAGAAGGAAAGGTAGCTTAATGAATGTGAAAAGGAAAGCGCGATAAGGAGAGGCAAGACGAACACGCTGATTGGTTTCCTCTCAGAAGCCAGTAAAATGGAGGAAAGATAAGAAAAGGCTTCCTCGAGAATATTTGAGTGTACAGAAAGACCATATGGCATGTAAAATATGAGCAAGGCACTTACAGTGGAGTTGAAGCGCAGGTGGCAAATATTACAGGTGATAGTTGTTCTCCTCTTTGGCGGGGCGATGCCGAAGGTGTGGTTGATCACCGCCTTTTGCACCGGATCCATCTGTGGAGACACGTGGATTTTGGTCCATGATCTAAAAAACGATGATCCACAGCAGGCTACCTGAATCTCACCGTGTTGAAATTCGGGAAAAGGCTGAGTGGTGACGATGTGCTGATCCTGAGGGGCAAGAAGTGCTCCAGGTGGTTGTGCGGCTGGAGGCTTGCTCGACCCGGCAGTCGCAGGGAACCCAGGAGGGGGTGGACCTGGTTGTGGGACAGCGCACCTGCAAAGAAAAACATCAATCAGCGTAGTCAAACCTTTGCCATTTCAGAGAAAAGCTACACAAGATAATAAATAATTGGCAATGATTGTATAAAATCAATGAAAAATATCAGCATGACAAATCATTCCGCATGACTATCTCGTCACACTTCGCTGGCCTGAACACTATCAGGCTGCTCATATTTTATATTGTGACCTTTGTCTAAACCCAAGGCAAACATTAGAGCGCTGACATTTACACGTGGTGTGATACAAAGGTGTGAGGGGCCGGGTAAACATTTAAGATATTAGTCATCAATGATGTACAAAATGTAATTATATTCTATTTGTCTTAAAATAACCCAGGCAAGGAAAATAGAGTGCAGTGCAGATCTAGTCCTAACTAGCTTGATGGCTAATGTGGCGCAACTTGACAGCTAAGGCTTGTTTCCCAAATGATTGTTTGAAATTTAGCATTTATATAAATTTGGCATGTAGTCTAGTAGTTAGCACACAGGTAGCAAATTTACCATACATGCTAGGGAAGATAGGACACAGTTGAGGTTTGCTCACAGGCTAGCAAATACAACATACAAGTTAGCCAAGCTAGCACAGGCTAGCAAAGGCGACTTTTATGATTCAGAGTTTAGGAAGTTCTTATTGTTGAGACAAATTTAACATACAGGATAACAAATTTGGCATATAGGCTCACAGTTAGCACACAGGTAGCAAATTTAGCATACATGCTAGGGAAGTTAGGACACAGGTGAGGTTTGCTCACAGGCTAGCAAATCCAACATACAAATTAGACAAGCTAGCACAGGCTAGCAAAGGCAACTTTTATGATTCAGAGTTTGGAAAGTTCAGTAAAAAAATCCACAATCTCATTCAAAATGTTTTTTTGTTTTTTTTTAAGTATTATCACTACATGACTGATGGTTTATTTTCCCTGTATTTAATTATCATCAAATCCCTTGTAAACGGCTACAGTACAAGCAATTTCCCTGTTGAAAATGTAAATTTCAAAATATGAAGCAGGTTTTCAAACTCAAGAATTAGCATCAGCATGTCAATTCATCTAGTTTAATCCTCCACATTTTCTTTAAGAGTCTTAAAAACCCGAGACAGTAAAACAGCTTAAAACTATTAATGAACACACATTAATAATAAGTCTTGAGATATAAGAGTGAAAGAAGCTCAGATGGATCCACTTGCGTTTATCTCCTCGTCAATGTGACGTTGGGTGGGTTGGCGGGGGGTTGACAATGACTCCCACTACGGCGCAAATCTGTAATAGATCTCATTAATCTCTTGGGCCACATAACAAAGCAGTGTGGAATGTTTGATTAATGGAATTTTGCACCCTCTGCGGTTGTTTGCAACTCTTTTCAACTCAACTCGTTTGACGAGACGGCACAGTGTCCATTAACTTTCACGATAGCATCATTGCATCTTGTTTGGAACACTCGTTTAAAACACTTGCACTAGGAATGTACACCACCAGCAGTCCTTGAGAGATTTTTTTACACAGTGCTGTAAATAATAACTTGTTGTCATAAAGCTTAATTAGGGGCTCTTAACTTATAATGAAAAGGTTCGGTGGGATTTAATCATTCATCTAGCAAGGAATTAAATCACAAGGAAGGGAATAAACACCAGAATCTACAATACATGGTAGATTATTTTGTGTGAAATATGATGTACAGCAGTAAATACTCAAAATGAAAATTCTTTAAAAATGGTGCGAGTGTAAAAAGATTCTGACCACGTGTATCAATGGTGCATTTCCAGTAGACCGCAAATACTAGGTAAGAAAAACTCTCTTGCAAGTAGCGTAAATCTGCAAATAATTCATTATAAATCATAATGCATCAATGCCATGCTTATAGCATGTACACAATCATGAACCCATGTTACATAAACAGTAGCTGAATTATTCAACAGAAAGTAACCACCACGTGAGGCTCATCAATAGCCAGCAAACATTCTGTATCACTTTATAAATGTAAATGTATATAAATATACTAAACTGCGGCAAACCACTAATCTGCATTCGTCCCCTTTTTCTATCCACGAAGGATCCTTTTCATAGACTGTAGGTCACATCAGCCAGCTTTCTCATTTCGAGTGGGTATAAAAGATTATGAGGAAAATAAAGTACCGTGAAAGAAAAAAACTGTGAAAAGGCTTAATCTCTATTATTTCCAAGATTAGTCTCCGAGGGAGAGATGGAGGAAATGAGAAGCTTTCATTGCGGCGTAGTGGCATCGGTGGAAAAGGCAGCTTGGGTTCTTTTCACGGTGATCATCTGTCTGAGTCTGGTTCGCTGTCAGCACTCTCACGGTGGCTCTCATTTACTTATCGGCTTTTTGGGAGCTTCTTTTAAACGTGGAGAATTTAAGAACATAAATAGGGTTGCAGTGGTGGAAAGCAATACTGCAATTTGTGTCTGCAATTTCACTTGAGTGTTTAATTTTCTGATGAATTTTTACTTTTCACCACATTTCACACACCTGCTCCCCCATTTAAAATCTGAGACCTCACAATACTTAACAAGTCAGATGAGTGGGCTTAATTGAGACATTTTCACAAAGGGGTGTACTCACTTTTGTTGCTGATTTAGCCAAAATGAGTTATTTTCACAGCTAAAAAAAAAGAGTAAAAAAGCATTGTTGTCCCATAAAAATATATCAAAATATTGACAAACATGTGAGTTACTTAAGTACAATGTGAGTACTTTTGCCTCCTCTGAAAAGATAATTAAAAAAACAAGTAGGATGACTTCATCTTTGGAGTCCACTTTAATTGAAGGAGATTGAATGATACAAAGCAGAAGCGAGAGCAGCGTTGATGTCATGTATTGCAAGACAAAATGCAGATGGAAAAATATCGGGACGTACGCATTTATGGAGACAATTTCCGTATGTAGTTGCATTATTAGTGATGACATGTTATGCTTTGATATTTTAATATCGGTCAGATCAAGCGATGTTTATGTTCCATGTGGTTCCATGTGGTTGGTACGTTAAAACAACTGTCATATACTGTAATTATATGTTTTCTACTCTAAAATGGAACGAGGCTTAGGTTTTTGTCAAACTGAAAAGCCACTGATGCCACTCAGAGCCAGCAAACAAGGCAGTCAAGATGATCTGCAAGATGAATTAACATCCATTAAAACGTCCGATGACGGCTCTTCACAGCTCTCCGTTGGAAACAAAAACAAAAAAAGTTAAAAAGGGAGGATGCCTAATTTCACCTTCACTTGTGACAGAGGGACATTTCTGGCCAAGATTGTGTGACAAAATGATCCAGCTGGCTCTCGCTGTCCGTTTAATCCCAAACCGCAGCAGCAGCACGGCGAACGCTTGAAGAGAGTTGTACCTGCGGGGCACCACGCAGCCCAGATCAGGCTCCCGGTGGTAATCTGGCCTACTTTCAGGGAGCCATTTTAAGCCCAGGGGTCCTTAAACTGCGACGGTATTTGTTCAAGGTGACCAAAAAAAAAAAAAGCATCCAAATGGGGTTCTGTGTGAGTACTCTGGCTCAACACAAGATGTCTGCCTAAAGATGCTAGCGGTGCAACAGATCACAAAAGTCAAGGTTTGGATCGGATATTTTTTTTCAGATCAGCCCCAATTTTTTTTTATAAATAAAATGTAAAAAAAAAAAGATATAAAGTACTTGTCTTCATTTATTTTGTAGAACCCTTTTGCCCATTAAAAAACAAAATGTCTTATATGGCAGTTTAGGATTTAGTAACACAACTTTAAGTGCAATATGAAGCAGATGCATTCTTGTTTTATACATGATCCATGTGAAAAATAACAAGGTATTAATGGTAAAAAATAAGTTGTGTTCTTGAAATCTTAACGGCTATAAAGAAAAGACCAATTTCATTTCAGGCACATTCCCTTCCTTTAAACTTGGAGAGTGAATTACAAAGTAGCTTTGGCCCAGAATAAAGAAAGCAAGCTGAGGTACCAGCTGTCAAACTCATGGGCACTCATTACTAATGCTAACAGCTAGCTGCTAGCCACTGACGTCGGATAATTGTGCCGTGCCATACAGTGATGGCGTAATTAACTAACAGGTTATTAGCATTCTAAATTAGCGATTGAACATGAGTTCGGGGTAGCGTTATTTTGATGTTTGTCGCAACTACATAATATCAATAAAAAGAACGATAAAGAAATCCTAAACGTCGAAAAATCAAGTCAAGCTAGCCATCACGCTACGACGCGGCCCAACTTCAAAGTAAAAGTCTACTAAGGCTATTTGCATTGCCGTCAGTGTGATTTTTGGTAAACTTTATTGTATACTATACAGTACATAATACTTGCTTTTCATCCTCACTTGATGGATGTAAAACAAAAGCATGTTTGTTGCCTTTACGGCTAACAACTACAGGGCATTTGCAGCAACATTTGGAGGACAAATAAACCACATCTCCAAAGTGAAGGTTATTTAAAACGATAACAATCGCTGCAATGTTTTTCTCTGAGCACTCAAAATGCCTGTTTTTGCAAAAACGGCGATTCAAAACAACAATGGCGAAAAACAGACAAGATGATGAGATAACAATCTTGATTAACACAGAAAAGCGTGTTCATCTTTTCTGTGGCCAGCGGGTAGTTGCAGTTAAGGCTGTCTCTTAAACAATCACGTTACTCATCTGTACTGATAGCAACTTATTTACCATTTGACATGCACATACGATTAACAAAAAGTGCAGGGAAATGAGCATGAATGTTCCATCAGGGCTGATCAGATGGAGCCCATGCCCTTTCAAAGTGCTCCGTTATCAAGGCCACTTAAAATAAACTGCCGCCATCTGTTTGAATTGAGATAAGCCGGCCCAATCAAACATGCTGAATGACAGCCCACAGATGTGTGCCGCACATTTTCGCGATTCTTTCAGCCTGCTCGGGAAATGCGTTTTGCGGCCCATGAGCTGGCTTATTAAGCTCTTTGGCGAAAGTCGTGCGGAGAATCACAGCCTCTCTGCTTACTGCTGAAGATGTTTATCAGAGCAGATTCATCACCAAAGTTATTATGTTATTCATTGTGGTAGGAATATCTAGTATAAAAAATTAGGGGTGTCAAAATGAGTGCATTCATTTTGAGTTAATCCAAAGTTCTTTTAACGCCACCATTTTTGTACTTCCAGTCGCAATACAGCAGACACGTCAAAATTGAGCAGTAATAAATGTAATAATAATGCATATAATGCAAATGTGGAGACTGGGGTCAAGTTATGTTTTACAATTTTTAAAATGTTACTTCATGTTAAAGATTAGATTAGCTCTTATTACGAAAATAAAAATGCACTTCGCTGTCACCAACGTCTAACAAATGCAATTATGCCATCTAGAGGCAGAATAATGCCCTCAACACAAATCAACATCACACTTGTTTTTTACATTCTTAAAAACAGTTGGGTCAAAAATAACCCAACTATGGGTCAAAAATGGACCGATCTCTACTTGGGTCAATTTGACCCAACTTTGAGTCTCATAAATGTTGGTCAGATCCTTTAGTTGGGTCCTAAAATTGGGTAATTTTGTATAAAACAACCCAGAAAGTCGGGTCAAATTGACCCATAAAGTGGATCGGTCCATTTTTTGTTCATAATTGGGTTACTTTTGACCCAACTGGTTTTAGAGTACAGTACAGTACATCTTTTTAATTTTAACTTAATTTTATGAAATTACTGTATCAATGACTAGTTAAGTTTAAAAAAAAAATCCACTATTCTGTTAACAAGAGGATGGAAATTTAGAAAATAGTGCTTTTGCGCCATCTTGTAGCATCTTGGATGTCAAGCAATTAGCAGCACTACAAAATGGCTAACCTAAAGGGTGCTAATCTGCCAAATCAAAGTCACGCTGTCAACATGCTGCGTCGTCTACATTTGATTGGGGCTTTCAGGGCCCGAAGCTGCAAGTGAGCGTCAACTGCACCAGACACATTTAAAAAGAAAGAGAAAAAATCTATCCCCCTCTAATTTATATGCAAATGTTATTCAAATGAGCTCCAGTAATCTGATTGCGTGTTTATGCACTGAGCTGGGCAAATCACAGTTTATGTAAGGACATTGTTTACTCGTCTTCATCAAAGATGAATCACAGTCACTATATGAACACTATATGAACCATCCATCCATCCAAATACTCGAACCGTTTATCCCTTGCAACCCTAGTGGCCATGTTGGACAAGAACTCTCTAAAATATTTTTTTCAATAACTTTTCATCTCAAACATCTTTCCATGTAATCCCCAAAGTTTAAAGGCGATCAGATCAATTCTGTGGGAGAAGTTTGTTAAAATATGGTCTTTAATCCAAATGGCCGACTTCCTGTTAGGGTTAGCATTATGAATCACAGCTTTAGGTGAAACATACCACTGGGAATGCTTCGTTAAAAATTTGCAGGGGAGAAAATTGCTATTCTTAAATAAATTGTTAACCCATTTGAACCTCGTTGCGAATCAAAACAGCAGCACCTATTGAGACAAGTACACAGTTTCAATGAAGAGTTTTAGTGAAACGCTGTAAAAAATGTATCTTGTCTACTCAAATATTTCCTTAACATTATTTTCTGACTTCTGATTTAAAATTAATCTTGCGTCAACATTAAGCCTGCAGAATGAAGTAAACTGTTTACATTTAAGTTTGCCAAAAGTAAGCCAGTTCAAGAATATAAAAAGTCCAAATATAATCAACATTCCATTCCAATTGCTGGAAAAACATACACATTAATGACTAAAAACCCTCATGCACGCTGCTTTTATCTTTAACAGGCTCCAATTATGTGAGCTAATCCGGTCATATTTCCTCAGGGAGGCATTGGCATAATTGGCAGCAATCTGCTGTGACATTGACGTTTTTTTTTTCTTGCCTCAAAATGACTTGACACATCTGGAGAACGGCAGGACGGCATTGTGGGGTCACCGCCCCCCAATTGGCCCCTATAAGAGGAGGCAATTACTCCAAGGATCAGGCCTCACTGGTGCGGGAATTCAGCAGCAAAACGCTCGCTGGCAGGAAAGCAGCAGATTGGATAAGCGAATTGAGCAAATTTACCAAAAAGAAGTTGCTCCGTTCCCGACAACCGCCACATCCGAGTGAGCTTACCTAAGAGCATCTCCGCTTGTTTTGGAATTCTTCCGCTAGTCACTCAACTTGTGTCAGTTTAACTCCCATCAGGAAGTTTTTGGGCAAATCCCGAGCTCCTCTCCGTCTGCGCCTCTTTGGACCGTCGCGGGAGAAATGGCAGCCTTCAAGTCAGCGACACTTGGTGGCTTCCATCCAGAGCGGCGGGCGGTACGCGTCGCAATTAAAAGGCGCCATGCTCCGCTGGTCCCGATGCCCTTTTTTTTCCCCCTGAGACGGGCGGAGGGAAAGTGGGATGCTGAGTGTGCGTGAAGAGCAAGTGTGTCCCTCTTCTGTGTGCGTGAGAATGTAAGAGCGCAAAAGATGGAGCGAGAGAGTGAGTAAGGGGGAGAGAGAGAGAAAGAGGTTGGCTATTAACACCGTGATCATCCTTCATCTCCCTCCTCCTCTTCCTCTTCCTCCTTCCAGGGCGGATTTCTATTCAGAACTCCCACCTGCATGCTACCCACCCTCCACCGGGGACACTCAACTATAATGTCTTTCCTTCCCGGATTTACTTGAAAACAATGGGAATGATTTATTAGTGTTCTCTTATTTATTTGCAGCCATGCTACATGGCAAAAAGGAATTGGAAGGGGGAGGGGGGGGGGCGCATTTAAAAGGAAAAATGAGTCATTCGCACAACAGATGTGTTATTGTTGAGGTTCATACAGAGGATTGGGGGTGTAATTCATTAGAGTTGTTTATATTAGCATTCCCTGTTAAATAATGCCAAGGTTAAGCTAGCTTCAGATTTTAGCCTTCAGGTTTGAGTTTGTCGGTCGAAACGAAGATGAGGTCAATTGCTTGGAAGGGAGACAGAACGCCGGCTGTCGTTTACATTTCAAAAGACAAGTTGATTCGAAAACAGACCTGATGGAAATTCAGACTTCGTAAACATGATCATTGAGGGACTGGCTAATTCATTGACCTTTCTGTTACAGTACTCTGATTAATGGCACAGATGTCCTCTTTTGACGCTGAAATGCATAATACGACATGCACTGGGTCAAAAATAACCCAATTTTGGTCAAAATGAGACCGACCCGCTACTTGGGTCAATTTGACCCAACTCTCAACTTGTTTTGTACAAAACAACCCCCCAACAATGGGGTCATTTTGTACAAAGCAACCCAGAAACTTGGTTCAAATTGACCCAAGTAGGTTGGTCCCGTTTTTGACCCCCCCCAAAAAATAACATTTTTTTTGTGCTGAATGAAAAATCCCCCAAATTGGGTCGGTCCCTTTTTGACCAATACTGTGTTATTTTTGTATAGTGTAGACTGACCAAACTTTTTGGATTGTTATGTTCAAAACAATCCTCCACAAATTGGGTCATTTTGTATAAAGCAACCCAGAAAGTGGGTCAAATTGACCCAGGTAGTGGGTCGGTCCATTATGACCCAAAAAGGAAAGAAAGACAAACAAAACACTAAAAAAAATAAAAAATAAATTGTGCTAAATGAAAACCACCAAAAACTGTGTCGGTCACCTTTTGACTCATGTTGAGTTATTTTTACCTAATTGTTTTTAAAGTCGACACTACTCTGAGTTGCTTAGTACAAAATGACCCAATTTTCGGGGGGTGGTTTGTACAAAATGACAGAGAAAGTTGGGTTTAAATTGACCCAAGTCAATTTGAGACTGAGCCCTAACCCTAGCCCTAACCCAAAATGGGTTATTTTTGACCCAATTGTTTTTAGAATGTAGGGCTGACGTTAGCTGGCAGGCTAGCTATTATGTTTTGCTAAATCACTCAGACATCCCAACCAAGATTTTCTTTAATCTTAAAAAAAAAAAAAAAATCTATTTATTCAAGCTATTTCATTAATCGTGATGAGTAACGTTTCTTAATATTATTCAAATGGATTTATCTAACTACATTATGATTTACATTGTGGGAAAAAAAGAAGAAGAGTCTGAGCAGGTGTGAAGAGCACATTTTTTTCCCCTGGACATGATGGGACATGATCCAAGCAGCATGTAAAAAAAAAAAAAAAATCATTCACACAACTGCTCCTTGCAGCTAAATAAAAAGAAACGGTAGCTCAGCTGCAGGATTGGGTATTATTAGGCTCCTTTAATCGCAGAGCAAGCGGAATTATGGTAAACGTCGCCTAAACTGACTTGACTCGTCCTCGTTTTGTCTCGAGCGAAAAATAGAAACAGAGATTAAAAAAAGATTGCGTAATTGTCTGATATTTTATGGTGACGAGATCTATCGAGTAGATTATGTATCGTCCAACGAAAAAGATTTCATAGAGATAGCAGTTAAAACTTGCAGACTTCCAAAAAGTATTATTCATGACGCCAGTAAACTTAGACACTATTAGGAAGTAAATTTTGACAAATTGACCAAATATGGTCATGGTTGTGACGCGGTTAGAAATCAGTCATCCGACTGTGTACATGTTTTGCCCATTGTGCCAAATTTGTTATCAAAACTCATCGGACTCTATCCTTTTTTTTTCCTGCTCGACTTTGGCAACTTCTCAGCCATGAAGGGCTTAGGAAAGTTTTGATATTAGGAAAATTGGGAAAATTTGCGTGTCTGGTTGAAAAAAACTAAACAAGAAACTTATAAAACAAAATACAAAGAGCTTCCTAGAGGGTCACCGGCAAACTTTTAAGTATGACTGACCGTAGCTAAAGGTTATTATCTTGCACATGCAAAATGCCAATAAGGTTGTGATGATGACAAAATGAGGTTGCAACAAGCGAGACATTAAACAGTGGCGACTGCATTAATTTAATATTACGCGGGGCGGCTAAATACGTGCGTTGAGCTCATAGCCTCGTACATCAACATTAGATGTGGCCATTGTATTGGCTGGCGTTGGCTCATTACAGGTTTTTCTTTGGAGTAATGGCAGCGAGTGAGGGTGATGGATGGTCTCTTGTCAAAACAGGTGCGCGGGGATTTTTTTTTTTTATGCATCTCCTCTGGAATAGTAAATAATGCATATGACTTATCGTAATGCAAACACATGGGAGATCAAATCTGATAGTACATACTTAGAATGAGAATTGAAGAAAGTTGCGATTGAACTCTATTCATATAATTCGTTTGTCACAAGTTTGGAAGATTTGTGCCTTTGAGTAATGTTATCGTGCTCCTGTGTATGGGTTTGTGTGTGTATTTGTGTGTAAATAGTCATTATTTGACGGAATATGACAGAAGTATCACATATTGCTACACAGGCAACATGGTGCATTCAGGGTACTTTCACAATGTCGGGAATATGTAAACACACCGTGCTTTTCTGTACATTAACTCATTCACTGCCATTGACGGCTATTGACGTCAAAAATTCATTTGAACTATTTCTATTAGTTTACATTTTTTTCCACTTTTGTTAACAAGAGTATGAAAACCTAGAAGACGAAAAAAAATTACATTTAGAACAGATATCAAACTTATGATTAATCGGGAGTTAACTATTGAAATCATGTGATTAATTACAATTAAAAAATTTAATCGCGTGATGCGATAAAAAAAGAAACAAAAAGATTATTAAAAATTAGGAGTGTCGGGCGATTAAATTTTTTTAATCGTAATTAATTGCATGACTTCATGAGTTAACTCACGATTAATCACAAATTTTATATCTTTTCTAAAAGTACAGTTAAATTTTTTTAGGTTTTCATACTCTTGTTAACAAAAGGGTAACAAAAAAAAAAGTTAAACTAATAGAAATAGTTAAAATGAATATTTGACGTCTATAACCGTCAATGGCAGTGAATGAGTCAATCCTTTTTTTTTCTTCAAGAAGGCAAAATTGAAATCATGATTACATTTTGAGTAATCATCCAGCAGTGACTAAGTAAATATTTTATGATAAATAAATATATAAAAAAATAGAATAAGATATTTTAGCGAGTTTTATTCAATTAACCACAAAAAAATGTCAAATGAAATCTAAAAAAAATGAGCTCTACCTGTCCCGACAAACTTCGCCAGCCTGCGCAGCCTCCTCTGGTGCGTCTTGCCCTTATAGTGGATCTGAGCCTGGGCACCAGAGTTGAGCCGGATGCTGCACACTTGGCACACGGTGGCACTGGCGTTGCCCTGCCGCCGCTCCCGCTTGGCCCTCGGCGCCGCCTTCTTCTTGTCTTCATTTTCCTCCTCTTCCTCTTCTTTCTCCTTATTACTCTTGGCAGGAAGGCAGGGGCACTTTATATCTGGGGCAGGAAAAAGGTGCAATGTTAGGAATGAAATGAGTATATTTTTTGACATAGAGGACAGTTTTTTTTGCTTACATATTTGGACGCATTTTACTTGGTGCAAAAAGTTTGACAAATACTGATGTGAGAGAGGTGCGAAAGAATCCATCTAACTGTAAAGGTTCTCTCAAAACAGAATAGTCCGCGTACAACAATCTTTCTCCCCAAAATTGCCTCACTCCACGGGCAAAGTGGCCACTAACAACAGGCAGGTGAACAACCAGTCGTAAAACCCATAACGGCCGTTTGCCGCCCACACCTGACGACAACAAACCTCAAATCACCAAGATGTGACCACCCCCCAGGGGACACATACAAACACAAAGAACTCCACATCAAAAAGCCTTTTAAAGTCTTCAACCAGACATTGTATGTGTGGCATGTCACTGAAGTCCCCACATGGGGGCAACATGACTCCACGGGACTGGAAATCCTAGTGTTGTCATTACCGTGATGGAGCATGCTAATGGCGAGCATTCTTTTCCCAAACAGAGATATCACACAAGAGTGATTGCTTTAGGTTTAGATTGATCTGCTAATAATCTGTGGTCGGCGCCACCATGTGAACAATACAGCCGGCAGAATGAGCTGTACATTAACCGCTAATAAAAGGACTATACAGTATCTCTGGCACGTGTCAGGGTAATATATCATAGATTGCAGTACGGCGGTAGTCCTGCCCATTGAGGTTGGGAAGTTTTGACAAAAAATGTTCAGGGAAAATAAAGAAGTGAGCTTCATCATTATTGTTGCGATTGAACGTATGACTGAGGACTTGTTTACATCGCATCTTTAATTCAAAATTAAGTGGATAAATGAATTGTCTTTCATATTAATTCATGGTTCATTTTCCTTTATATTAGCGCGAACCAGGTATCGGTATCGGTACTTGTGGCTGTTTTACAATCAGAAACTAGAAAGTAGGAATCAAAAGAATAAAAAATTGCCAATAACTCATTTAAACCCAAAAACGTATAAATGCGTTTTTTTAAAAATATATATATATATATACTTCGTCCTGCCATTCATTTATGTTTTTTTATGCTAGAGCATACGGAAGGCTTTGATACAGCTTCTGACATGAAGAGGTCGCTTAAAGCAATGGTAGCTATTATAAAAAAATGGCCAGCAGGTGGCAGCGGTGTATAAGAGATCAGTCCGGGCCATGTTGCTACAAGCTCTTTTTCCCAGTGTTTTCAACAGGTTAGTGAATAATGATTTTATAGCAATAGAACAGAATATTCTGTGAACCTTGCAAAATCAGTCAAAATCCAGTAAAACAGCCGGGAGCGAAGGGGGTTGCTTAAGTGAAAATGGCTGCGAGTGAATAAGTTAATTTAATCAAATTTACGAACAAATTCTATATTGGGATATATAGTTTATTTTTATTTTTATTATCTGTCATTGTTTTATGTATCGAATGTACTAGTGGTATCGGCAACTTGGTATCTGTGACTACTTGAGAGTGGTGTACTCACAGTGCTATTAGTCTGGAAAGAAAGTGGTATCGAACATCCCTCATAGGACCTTAAAAAATGGAGCCACAATATTGAGAGGGCGTTGTGGGTGGGTTAAATCGCAATTATATTATTTCTGTACTAATTAGCAAATCTCATTTGTCATTAAAACAGTTACTAATATTAAAATGCGTGTAGAGTTAATAAAGTTGATATTACAATATTACAAATGTAATTGATCCCATGTGAGAAATTCCAAATGTCCACAAGCTTCAGCATCCACTGTCTAGTGTCAATGTGCAAATGTTGGCCCAAGTGTAACTCAATTATTTGTTTTAGCGCTCTTCATGTGATACTAGCCGCAATTAAAAAACCCCAGCGTATTTGATATTTATCCCCACACCTCCCTTCATTTACCCCCCAAAAAAATCTGTTGGCAGAAATTTCAATTTGTCGGCCGGAGAGATGAAAGCGGAATGGAAATCTGTTTCCGCTGGAATTTATCTGCCTGCGAGCAGCGACGCGGACTTCAAAGCCAGAAATCCGTCAGCAGGATTAATTTGAGTGACGCTGCGTTCCCGCCATCAGGCAGGCTGCAGCACAAAGATGGTGACAGAGTAATGGTTGGTAGTTGGACGCAAGCAGGTGTTCATTTAGACCCTTAGACACCTTAGCTGTGCTCTCAGACCGCGGGCTTTCTTTTCATTTAATAGACCCCTTCACGAGTCACGGGTTAGCTGGAGCTTTTCCCAGCTGAGATTTGGACTGGACTCGTTGCCAACCAATCACAGGGCACAAACTCACACTCATATTCACACAGACCTCTGCCGGTCTTGAATTAAGCCATACTTAATAAATACACAGTAAAAAAAACAATTAAATAGAAGGTATATAATTTTGCCACCAGGGAGCATTATAGTGTATTGCTTGAGCAAATCCATTGCTAAAAGCTTTTGTGTGTTAGCATTCAAATTCAAGCTAGCAAGCTAGCAGACTCTCCTACGGCAAAAAGCGTCATTCTCTTTGTTTATGTTTAGTTTGTAAACTTCAACTGGAAATCTATAGCTTAAAGCAAACGCTTGAACTTTTTTTGCTCGCACGTCAAAGCAAAATGGATCCCATGTCTAAAAACTCTTAAGTCAGGGCACTCACACAGCAGTGATGCCAGTAGCGACGTTTGCCTTTTTAAGATGGAAATACAGTCTTGAAAATGTTACGGTTGGTTGTATACTCCGTGCTGTCGACATAATAATAATAATGACATCAAATTTGGAGAAAACATTTGGAGTTGTAACACGGTGGATTCAAGTCCCAGCAGATTGTATGAAGTAGAGCTGCGATCAATGCAGGAGGTCCCTGAAACGTTTTTGCTATATTTATATTTTATATATTATTATTATTATTTATTTATAGGTATATTTATAAACAATGTACATTATAGATGTTAAGTTCTACCATTACAGTTATAACAGTTAAATATGTCCGGTCATAAAAGACTGCCTTTATTTTATATACATAAAAAAATTATATTAAGTGAGGTCTAGAACAACTATTTATATTCAGTGAAATCCAGAAAGACTATTTTTTATGAAAACAATTATTTATGGTGAGTGAAAAAGGCTGTCTTTGTTTTATTTTTTTTGTGTTAAAAATGCATTTCTAATAAAAAAAATATTTTTTTATGATAGGCGGTGTTGTCGGCATCTGCTGAAAGTAACTAATAAAGTAACTTCTAATCTAACTTTTAAAATCAAGCAATCAACAAAGTAACCAAGTTACTATTTCAAGGTAACTGTAGCAACACTGCTCATAAATTGAGGTACCACAATATTTGTATTTTAGTTTTCAAGCATTCGACCTTTGAGGTGCACATGCATGTCATGTCTGTAAATACCAGAGTGGGTCATAAAGGTTGATTCATGTCTCCCATTAGTGAGTGCGACCCGACAGCCACCGCAAAAGCAGTCAAAAGTCACAACCACATCACGATGCGTAGTAATCACCGCGTAGAAAAAGCATCATGGAGGTTGCTCTCCATGTTTTGCATGGCTGTAATAAGGCAAACCTCGTTAAGTGACACAAAGAATCCGATAAACACACGCACAGAGAACTTATTTCAACGAAATACAAACGCTCCTCAAAAACCTGACAGTCAGAATGAATACGGAGACGCTTGATTAATGCAGAATGACAGGTGGACTATAATTAAAGTTGTCGCTAGGCAACCGCGCGGCTTTTGTGAGCGCACGAGTTTGAAACCCCCGTCACACACAAATGGCAGCTCAATTATGCTGTAATTTGAGCACAAAAGGCCAAGAAATGGGACAGTTTCTGTTGAATGCGACTCGCAAATACAGCTGCCTCTAGCTGTTGTCAATATGAGACTGTCTGCAATGCTGCAAAAATGATCGGCTTCGTGAGATAGACGAGCACTTTGTTAGCAATAACAACTTGGTTCATTTCGCTTTTAATGCAAAAAATGTTGATTGGAATGTTTTGGAGATTGTTCATCCTGTGAATTAATCAATCGCTTACTTTAGAATTAAACATGAAACAAACATATCACTAGCTTAACGCTAACACAGAATGCAAAATTCCACTAAATGGCTAACAAAACTAGCATTGATGTTGTTAAAAATATTTCAACTGTTTATACAGTATATAAATTCTGAACTCAAGCACATCTCTATGTATGTCACATGATTATATTAGCATTAAGCTAACTTACTTTTCTTAGGCAAAATATTATAGACTGAATATTTTACACTCTAAAAACAGTTGTGTTAACTTTCTGGGTTGTTTTGCAGAAAAAAAAGAAGTATTTTTTTTTTATAAAACAACCCAAAAAGTTGGGTCAGATCTTTGTTGGGTCAAATTGACCCAACTTTGAGACAAATTGGGTCATTTTGTGTAAAACAACCCAGAACGTTGGGCCAGATAATTGTGTCATTTTCTATAAAACAATTTGACCCAACTTTCTGGGTTGTTTTGCACCCAAAAAAACTAACAAAACAAAAACAACATTATCTATCTATCTATCTTTTTTTTTTTTTTTTTTAAGGTCATTCCGTATAAAACCACCCGTAGCGTTGGGTAAGATCCTCTACTTAGGTTAATTTGACCCAACTCTGGGTAAAAAAATTGATCATTTTGTATAAAAACAACCAAGAAAGTTGGGTCAGATCCTTTACTTGGGTCAATTTGACCCAACTTTCTTTTAAAAAAATTGGGCCATTTTGTATAAAACAACCCATAACGTGGATTGGTCTATTTTTGATCCATAATTGGGTTACTTTTGACCCAACTGTCTTTTCTTTTTTCTCTCTCTCTACACTACAAATTTTCACGTGGTGGTTCTTAGCATATTCCCCCGTGACAAACCTAACGTGACTGGATTTTAATTTAATCGTGCTGCACTTATTTTGACACCCCTATGAAGAGTTTTTTTTTTTATGGCAACAAATGGTCCTTGTGTCAAGGTCATTTGCAAACTCAAATCCAGCAGTGATTCACACTGTTAGGTAAGTGAGTTGGAGTTGTTAAGTGGATGCATATTTTTAGTCGCTCTCTTTCCACTGGGACTCTCAACATGCGGAGTCCGGGCCAAATAAGTTGTTTATTTGTCAACCGACTAGACTGGACAAACATCTTAAAGACGCGACCCTCGACTCAACGGTATCATGTAGGCGCCCGCTGGCAGAATCCCACCGCACGCATCTGACATCCATCTGATGGACACCTCACAGTAATCAGCAGATAACACGCGGCACTGTGTAGCTGGAGATTAGCTGCGGTGTTAAACAAAGAGGCTGAGCAGGTTTGGGACATGCCAGCTCTTTAATTAGACCCCTGTTATCTGACAACATTCACCAGCACATACACGCGTGCAAACACACCCCGTTTTTGTTTCAGTTTCGACAGTAGAAAATATTTAATCCCGGTGGAGTAGCGGGAATTTATTTGACGTAAAGAGATTGGGGTATGGTGTCTATTTTATGATATATGAAAAAAATTTGTAGCGTTAAAGGAACTTTAAATTAACTTTAAATGAACACACTAATTTTGACACCCCTAAAAAAAATTACAGTAATGAGAGAATTAAACATTTGATATCACATTTTTTTTTTTGCTTCATTTCAATGGCTGTGTTTGTTGCTCCTTCTGGTGTACACGCCATGGCCACTTGGGGGCAGTATAACATAAACATACAGATCTATAAATGGAGAAGGAGGAGACATCACAACTCCTCAGCAGCGATATTAATTGTTCTTCAAATATAGTAAAGAAACAATTCATTATTTATATTATATGTCAGAGTGGGTAGTGACCGCCCTTTCCTTGTCGATTTAGGCACTGTGATGTCATTTTCAGTCGCCAACAAGTGACAAAATGGCCGCCCTGTGAGATGCTCCTTAATTCATATTCCACAAACAAACAAATCAGAATAGCATGTTTAGAGGCAGCATAGACATATTATTGTAAATAATTTTTTTTACTTGATTCCCATTTTAAGATTTTGTATGGAAAAGTGTGTTGTTTTAAATACACAGCTTGTATTTTTTTCCCCTTTTATTTCGTTTGCAGGAACTTCAACTGTAGGTGGCAAATCAAAGAAGAAAAAAAAATCAGCTAAACATATCGCAAAAAACGTGCAAGTCAGGTTACGCCAATGTCAAGGCACTGCTATACTTTCTAATTATCTTTGTACATTTAAAAAATATATATTTACACAGAGATTATTCATTATAATATCAGACAGGGTTAAATGGCAAGTGAAGAGTTCCTGGCTCCTGCTGTGCTGGCGACCCAGTAACAGGACACGCAGCGGGAGCTAAACGAGTGGACACCTCACGGTGGCGAAAACCTCTTGGCGAGCGTCCAGCAGTGTAAAGGACGTGGTGCGAGTGAGCCAAGGACAAGAGCGGCGCGGCGGCAGAGGGGAGATAAGAGGTTAGCGAGGCAAAGGCGACCAACGCGAAGAGGAGAATGTCATGAACACGGCGAGGGGGGAAATATTAGGACAAAGCCTGGGAAGAAGATGATTTATATTGCAATGCAAATATCGTTTAAAGCGCGTCGAGACACACAATGGCTGCGTAACATTGGAGGGGAATTATTATTATTATTATTATTTTAAACTGCAGGGAGTGACTGCACTCCAGCCAAGGACAACAGCAATTGTGGGCATCTGTCACCGACCATCTGGGTGGACCCTAAGGCTGCTAAAAGGGATGTGACCTCTGTTTAAAGTGGAACGCGCACAAAGTGCTAGCGAGCGACATGACATCATTTTGTGCTAGCTTGCGCTAATCAGCTAATACTTTTGAGAGAGCCTCGTGAAGTTGGTTTGTTTTGGTGCAATAACTACACAGTAAATTATGTAGAGTGGGACCAAATAGACTCAGTTTTAGAGTAGGCTAATATTTAAACTTGGAAGAGAGTAAAATAAAGAATTGGAAGAAGAAAAAAACTAATAAAGTTGGAGTTAGGAAGATTCCAGCTGACACGGGCGATATACTAACACACAGCAGGAGCTGCGTGGCTCAGCTTTGTTGTCCCGAGGGTCGTGAGTTTGTTCCTCAACCCTTGAGTGACTTTTATTTATTTTTTTTATTTTTTTTCAATTCTTTATTTTACTCTCTTCCGAGTGTAAATATTACTCTATTTCCTACATCTATAGTCTACAGAATTTCAGAAAAGTCATTTATGTGACATAGGTTCATGATTGTGTAAATGCTAGTTGCATGGTGTTGATCCTTTATGATCACTTCTTGTTCAAATATTTCAGTTCATAGAAAAAAATATATGTTATTAAATATATACTTTAAAAATATTAAATTGACCATATTTGGAGATAAGACGTGTCTATTTCCAGTACAATATTGCTAAAAACAAATATGAATGATTTAAAAAAAGAAAAGAAAAAAGATATTCGTTCAAAGACTTCATTTAAACGATGATTCAGAAGTTGTTATATTGATGAATGATAAAACCCAACACAATTACATTACACCACCTGCGCCACAACTTAGACCTGCTCCAAGCTGGAAAGCATACGGTCCGCTTGGCCTGCCATCCCTTCGCATTCGTCGCAAGTTGTAGACGGCGAGGAAATGCCTCCGAGCTGAATGTAAGCGTCGGCTTATTGAGTGGGATGGAGACAGTCAGTCATATTGCGATGAATGCGTAGCATCCCTCGCAGAGACGGGACATGTCATGCGTCCGCGCGCCACGCATCCATTATCAGCGTGGCACCGTTGCCGTTCCGGGAGCTGTCAAGGAGCGCAGACGAGGCAGGAAGTGTCATAACCCTGCTATGCCCTGAGATTGTTTCCAAATGTAAACGCGCGTTCACACGCTTGTATCCCTGCCAAGAACACTTGAATAGTTCTTGTCCGAAATTCCACGGATGGCTTTTTATAGCCAACTCTCTGTGGGATTTTCATATTCAGAACTAATAATGGAGCCGGTGTATTTACTGCTCTGTATTGACATTTAGCAGTGTGACGTTTGGAGCGTTAATGTGTCTATTATTAATATTAGGATGTGTGCTCAGCGGCCACATCATTAGGTACACCTGCTCATGCTAACGAGATACAAAGCACTATATTAATAATCAATTTGGTTATCTTATTTAGTAGGGCCCAAATGATATGGATTTTGGAGGCTAATGCTAATAATGATATTTAATAGGGGAAAAAAATCTGATTAATTGGTCAATTAATAAAAATAAAAATAAAAAGATAATGAATAAAATTGCTTCTTTTTCGGTCCCTTAACCCTTACAACAATAAATGTATGAATTAGAGGCAAAACATTTGACTGCTACGATACTTTGTACTTAATAATGCATAATTCATAAATATGACACTCCTGAGAGTTGATATCGTCGTGTAAGTGAATTTTGCAAGATAAATAAAAACCTCCTTTCCACCCAGAGAAAAGACAGTACATACGGTCACAAATTGTATTGTCTTGTTTCTTTGTCAGATTCGGACAGCGTGATGCACTTTCGCACTCGCAACAGTAACCATGCAGTGCCATATCAGTTCATACACTGTCAGACATCACTGACTCTTCCTTTAAGCCTCCTTGTTGTCAAAGCTATCCAAAAGCATTGTAGGGAAATGTGGGTCACGTCTTATTTTGAGTGTGGAAGGAAGGAAAGAAGGAAGGAAGGAAGGAAGGAAGAGGCGACTGGATGCCGATTTCCTTCAACAGCTCACAAAGGACATGCGTCTTGGTCTAATTCCACTCTCAAGATGCTTTATGGATTCTCGAATAACTTAGATGCACTTGTCCTGCACAATTTAATAAGATCAATGACAAGAACTGTATTAAAAAAAAAAGAAGTTCATAAGCATTGTTTTTTATTAATTATTGTGTGTGTCATGTTGTCCTAATCCCTCCGTTAGTTATCCAACAGATTAAATTACTTCACCCTTCAGCAAAAGGTGAAGAAATCCAATACAGTATTTTTGATTTCCGGACCAACTCATCCCAACACTAGATAAGATCGCTCACATTCCCAGAAATCCATCCATCCTGCAAACGTCTTATCTATACTGACTCCTTTTGGAGCCCTGACAGGTTAAATTGAATAATTTTTTTTTTTTAATTAGGTTCACTCTCTGGGTAAATGGGCTTAATTGCCTGAATTATCGCACCGGCTCCTTAAGGTGGTTCGGGTTAAGCACAATATGCATTGCTGCGCCGGTACACAAAGCAGTCACATTGAATCACATTCTTATCAGGAGCGAGCAGATTATTGTAATTAAAAGGCAAGTCGAATGTTGGCAGGTATTATGTTTATATCATTATTGTATCCACATTAAGACCGAATTACTTCATAAAACATATTATAAAATAAAAAATAATAAATAATAATATATATATATATATATAATAATAGCATGTTTATTGTTTCAGTGACCCTTGGCGAAACAGGCTAGCTGGCTAGCTTGCTATCAGATCGGTAGCTTAGCATCAATCTGTTTTGACATGCGATAAAGTGATATTTTTGTCGCTTTTCCTGGTTGTTTGTCTTAAAAATCAACTTTAAAGATAGTTGGTAACCTCTCTGTGTGTCGTATTGATTGTTGTGTTTACATCCTGGATATTACTCAACCGATTAGCAATAATGCTAAAAGTGGAACTTTTTCTACTGTGATGATAAACAGTATAAACTCTCAACTGATGTTGTTTAAAGTCCCTGTAAAGTGAAAATAAAAGTTCTAAATTTGACATGAAATTTGAGAAATGTTTTTGATAACAATGCTGGCAATTTTGAATTATTAAAAAAAAAAATCGCCAAGTAGGCCTATATAATGATTTTTTTTTATTATTGTGGGGTTGTGAAAAATGGATGCTTATTTGTCTGGCAACTTTTCCTATTGCCTACACATCTCTAAATGTTTGCTTCACAAAAATACATCTGCTTAAAGCCTCCTGTATCATAAAATGCCATCATAAGAGGTGCTAGCCATTAGCTACCTCGCTAGTTAGCATGCTTCTGGGTGTAGCATCATGTAGCGTTCAAGAGAATATGTTTCAGGGTTAAGGCATAGCTAGCTAGCTAACAAGCTACAGTGGTAGATATTAGCTTAATAATAGCTTATATTAGTTATATTTATGTTTATGTTAAATAAAGTAACTCATGATGCGAATTTAATTTATATATAACTATAATAATATAATATAATTAACTATATCCACAAATGCATGTTCTTGGTCTTTATACAAATTTACAGGGTCTTCTTTTTTTAAATTAGCATTGTTTATCGTGTTAAGTGAATGTAAACACAGCAACACAAATATAAAATCTTTCTCTACATAAAATCCTATGAAAAGCCATGACTGTAAATCGGAATTGGCTACTTTGACCTGCAATGTAAATTCAGCCTCAGACTGAGGAGAGATGATGAAAGTGGCCATTTAACAAAATAGTCTACCTACAGTGTGTTTCAGTCATGAATGGGGGGAGAGCGTCACAAAAATCAGCAGAGCAGTGAATGCCATAATGGCTCCCTAATTTAACGGCCATTTAATTTGGTGTGCAGGGCGAGTCTTTTGTGTTGGGCAGGCTTCTGAAAAGGCAATAGAACTCGACGATTAATGGCGAAATTTGTTGATAATAGAGGGCACCTGTCAATTTTTTTCACAATGCTGTGTGTTATGTTTTTGGTGATTTTTTTTCATCGAATAATGCAGATTTCTGATATATATATATTTTTAAAAAAGTGCCCACAATTTGCATTGGTCGCGCCTCATTTTTCCACCCTGGGCTTCAGCCAGGAGCAGAGGTTTATTTTTTTTTGGGGGGGGGGGCTCTATCTTTGCTTGTGAGCAGCAGAATAAAGATCACAGTTATCAGTGCGCAGGCAGGCTGTCATGTGACTTGTAATGACACAGCCCAAAGACGAGCCATTACAATCTCTGAAGGGAGCCTCGACAAAAATCCATTTGGCCGTGTCTGAGGTGGGGGTGCGAGTCTGTCGCGATAAGCCGACGCGCCGTCTCCGTTTGTAATTTTCGCCAGTCACACACTCCATTTGAAATGTAGTTTTTGAGATAACAAAGACAAAGGGTGGATTTTTTTTTCGCATTCATTTAGGTAATTACGCCCCCTTTTTTTTTTTTTTTTGGGTGTCCTACCATCAAGACATCTGGGGGGGGGAGGATTCGCGAAGCTGGCCGGCGGCGAAGCACACGCCATGACAGAAAATGGCTGCTCGAGGCACATGGGTGGATGCACAATTCCATCATCGTGTTTCTCCCACGCATATTTATACGTGTTGAGTCTTTGTTGGCGACATTTACATTAAATTCCCGATCTAGGTAAGAATCCACGTCAAAAAACATATGATGTTTTTCACAGAAAGTGATCAGCATGGGCGGTGAGTCTATATATGCGGCGAGGGGCGAATGGCGGGAGGGTGGGGGTGTACTGCGGCTCAAGCTGCTCCCATCGCAATCCTGTTCCACTTGGTTAGTCTCAATTTCACAGATGATGTTCTTCACCGAGACCGAGGCTGGAAGTCAAACGCCAAAGCACAGACGAGGCGCACAGAAAATTCAACTTCATCACAACTGCTTGGCTTTAGAAGTCATCGGCGAATGTCGTCTTTCGTTCGGGGCGGGGCTGCGAGGAATGCGGCGAAACCCGAGTCAGCTGGACACGAACAGACAGCTAATTACATGGTTAACCTTATTGAACAAAATAAAATTGAAAGAAAAGGCTTACTAAATGCCTTACTCCTAATAGACTCCTAAAATGCCGAAAATGATGAGAAAAAAAAAGAATGTGATCTATGAGCATACTGTATATTTCTTCAAATAACCGTCTGTGCTCTTCGAAAAAAATAAACGCCACACCCTATAAAGATGCCCCCCTTCTTGCTGCAGAAAAAGAGCCATTATAATATTTTGTTCCAGCATGTGCAAAGCTGACGTTTACAATGCAGTTTAAAGTGTATCCTGCATTAAAATATTGAATAACATATATTTATTACAATACATATTATTTCATAATATATATACTGTGTTACTATACCATATATATATATATATATATATATATATATATATATATATATACATATATATAGTATTATGTATAATTTGTGGTAAATATATGTATATATGTCATACATACATGTACCAGTAAAAAAAAAAAAAAGGGTTTAAAAAATTTACATTTAAAATTGGCAAATACTACTAGGAGTTTTTATTTCTTTAAAAATTGTCACTGCCCTTTGAATAATGCAAAGCTGCACTTTGCAATTGAGTTTTTATGTATTTATTTTGTTTATTAATTCAAGTGCCACTATATGTACTTAAACTGTATTATGTTTTTTAATATCACAATATATATATTTTTTTATAGTATTACCTTAATAAATTCCTTACCACTATGAAATAACATACTGCATTATTTTAATTAGGCACCGTTATGTATTAATGGAAAATTATTTGCTTTATTTAATTTTTACAGTAAAATTGCCATTGTCCTCTGTAATTAAGCAAGAAATATATAGGAACATTTTTATTTATTATTATTATTATATTATTTTTATGATTATTTAAATATCAGTCAATTCTAAACAATCAAAAATGCTCAGTTAAATATATATATATTTTTAATTACAAGTTCATCATAATCATCTTTTTAAATTGATGAAACAAACCACAAACAAGACTCAAGCTACTATTTGTTTTTAACACGCACACACACGCAGGCACGATACAATCACCAGCGTGAATTTCTCACGCACATTTTCACAAACCCATTTTGACACAAATGAGCTGGAAAAAGCCTTGCGGCGGGACTCAAAGATATATTTCTGATTTCTGATCAAAAGAACGACAGCCAGTATTAAATCCACAGCGGGGGATTCATTTGAGAATTAACTCCCAACGCTATTCTAAAGCTAAAGCGGTCACATTTAAAGCATGGTAAGATATTCCGTGCTTTGAGGAAAAAAATATGTATATGTATCATCTTCCAAGTGTTGGGGAGTGAGGCCCTTGTGTGTGCACACCTACGCCGCAAAAGACGAGCGGCGGGCAGGTGAAGCAGCTGGTGAAAATGACAACATGGCTTGGAGGAGTGGGCAGCGGGAGGCGCAGGATTTGATGAATCAAGGACCTTTTGTTCAGCAGGGACAAAAAAAAAACAAAAAAAGACTGCTTGGCGAACACAGCCGGGCGTCGTTTGGAGCCATTTAGCCGACGCGGAGGAGGACGGGGGGACTGGAAGGTCATTTAAAAGAGGAAGATGATGCGGCCAGAGTGGGGCGTTTAAGTGGGCCTTGAATCAGTCAAGCCATCATAACTACACTACACGTGTGAAAAAATACAGTCAAGAATTTGTTTATGTTTGTATATAATGTGTATTTGTGGATTAGATATTTGAGGTATTTTATTACATTTGCTTTCGGAATTGTTCAAATGCTCTCACAGTGGCCCGCGAGCCTTACGTTGCCCACCACTGCTTTAAACAAAACATTTAGTGAAAATATATTATTTTCCATTAAAAAAAAAGTATATTTAGCCAGGGGGGAAAAAACACCTACTAAATAAAACACATATATTAAATTTGAGCAATTTGGTCATTTCTGTGTGTGTTTGTTTTATGTAATTTAATGGGGGGGGGGGGGGGGGTAATAAAACACCAATCATGTAATGTTAGCAAGTAAATTTAAAAGAAAAAACTGCCCAAAAATGCATACACTCCTTCAACGCTCACAATTCGGGCCCTACGTTTGCTTTTACTAGCAAGGCCATCTTTTTATGACGGAAACACACAGCAGACAAATCACTAATATTTTACCTTATGTAGTAAAAACATAAAATAAGAGAGAGAGAAAAAGATGTACTAAAATATTAGCAATAGATCTTTATTTTAAAGCAATGGACATCTTTACACTACACAACTGCAAAAAAAAAACTAAACAAAAACATATTGTTGCATAAAAAGCTTTCAGATTGTTGATTAAAATGACAAATCACTAATTGAAAACATTAGCCTGAGCATTAGCATCGTTTTTCAGGAGAGAGAAAAAAGTGTTTTTTAAAAGGTTAAACTGCAGGCTTAGGTAGTAGAGTAAGTTATCTCAGTGGTAATGCGCGTGTAAATGCTGTTTTAAAAAAAATAGTTCTACATTAATTAATACAAAATAAGGTTTTATTGATGAGTTTGTCTGAGTCACAATCCGTCTGTTTTAAGTGACATTGGGGTTAGTTTTGAGACCATTTCAGTGTACAAAGACCAACTAAACCCCCTCTGGAGATATGCCAACAAAAAATAAATATCAACAGTAATAGAGTATAAATGTGGAAAAAGTATCTCCTACCTGCGGGAGGTGGCCCCTCAGCTTCACCGCTGCTGATGTCCATTTCCTGGCTCTCGACCTGACTGAGCCGGAGCTCAGCTGCCTCCTTCTCACGCTCTCACTCTCTCTCTTTCTCGCTCGCTATGCCACATCTAATATGGAAGCCACGTCGACGTACGATTCCGCGCCCTATAGACGCCGTCCTCAGATATAGCTCATACGTTTTCGGCCCGTCATAAGCGGGTTGGTGTGTTGCTGCGATACGTCTGCGCGTCTGCCATATTGGATGTGTCATATCCGTCCTGTAAAGGAGAGCCAATAAATGGACTGAATACATTTGTTTACACAAACGAGTACATTTGGCAAACAGATAGGCTCCAAAAACAACCTACATGAATTCTAATTTGATTATTATTATTTTTTTATTTTGTTTACTGTTAGGTAGACCTTTTCATAATGTTTGTAAACAATACTGTAGGTGCCAGGCAGAAAAATGATTAACTACCACTTACTACCACTCGTTTCCCTTGAATTGCAACAATGACCAAATCTTGCCAGAAAAAAACAGATATACTCCCATTTTTCCCCCAATTTCCTTGAGGAAAAAAAAGTAAATTAATCCATCTTAACCTGTGCATAAGGTGACTAAATCGAGTGGATGTCACACAAAATTGTACAGAGATAATCAAAAGACTACCTGTAAACGAAGTAACCACTTCTAAATGGACAGAGCATAACCTTTTATCTAAATTACATGATGAAATCAGATCAAATGTGATTAAAATAAATCATACTCACCAGAGATGCTGATTATTAAGTATTACTATAATATGTGCAGCTCAAAGTTGAGTGGAACAAGTTTTTTTTTACTCATCAACCAATCAGTTGAGGGGAGAATGCCGATGTCATCAAGGGCCACCTGTGAGGATGATTTAGAAATTTGATTGGTCACCGAAACAATTGTACTGCTTATCGTATTTTTGAAGGCTCTGGGCAGATTAGAATGGCCTGGTAACACAGAGGCTGAAATCTGATAGGACAAAAAAAAAACACACACACACACACACACACACACACACACCTACATAGTTGTACTGGAAGCAGTGGAGTCAAGAGAAACAGTACAAAATGAAAAGAACAGTGTTAGGAATCAATTAATATAGTTTGATGGAACAAACTGATCCTATACCCCCCATTGACAGGTATGTTAACTGCCCTTCAACAATGCTATTACAGCTCTGATTTACGATCAATTAGTTGTGCCGCCAAAAGCAAAAGTCGTGCTATGCCGACACGTCAAATCCTCCCCAGCTGCCACTTCTATTGTCCGCCGTGGGAATGCCTGTCACCAGTCATCCTGGGCCGATCCCACCCACTTGAACCCCCCTCATCTCCTTCTATTAACATTGCTGGGCTGCGTTCAAAAAGCGCATGCCGGGAGATTAATTTCAGGAGTTAACCTGCTTCGGCGCATCGCGGCTCAGCTGTCAGCCGTTTGGTGATGGGTGAACAGTGGAAACATACTTGGAGTTTGAGCTATGTCCTTCTTAGTGAAGTCAGCGCATAACCCCGGCGTAAGGCAGCTCGCCCTAAAAATAAAGACAAACATGTGCAGGCGTACAAGCGCAGAGAAGGGTCTCTGTTTGGATATATATATATATTTAAAAAAAAAAAGAACTATTAAAATGCTAAAACCATACTTGTTTTGAGGTACACCAAAAACACAATTCAAGAAAGGCCAATCAGCACGTGCTTAGCATTGAATTTAGCAGCAGCACTTGGCGCCAAACATTAGCATAAGTGCTCTTATTAAAGCACATTTTTGTTCTTCATGTTCCGCACGAGTAGCAGGCCCACGACACATTTCAATTAAGCCTGTCACTGTAGCAACGGTTGCCTCCACTCTAACAGACATCGTGCATGGTACTTGGAAAAAAATCAACGCCACACCTCGAATGAATACCTGCAATTTCCCCTTTGGATAAAAAAAAAGAATAACATTTACAATTTTCTATGGCAGTGGTTGTGAAACTTTTTACATCAAGTACCTAAAAAAACTACTTTACATCATTTATATGCAGCGTGGTGAGGCAAAAAAGTACGTATATTCAATATTAATGAAAGCCATTGCAACATTATGCACAGTTTGAACTTAAACATTGCTGTTAAATATAGGAAAATTAAAAAAAAAAAAAAAAGATTAAATTAAAATGTATTGCACATAAGTTATCTTAAAATTGCTTCTGTACTCTAGTAAAGGCCTTACCTCGAAATAAAAATATATAGAAAGATAGGCACGATTATCTTAAAATTGCTTCTATACACAATTAAAAGCCTTACCTCTAAATAAAATAATTAAATGACCCTCCTAAGGCCACTATTTCAGGAATTATGGTAACAATAAAAACACCTTACCTTTATAATTTATTTGAGGAAAATATATAAAAAGATAGGCACAATTATCTTAAAATTGCTTATATACACAATTAAAGGCCTTACCTCTAAATAAAATCAATAAATGACCCTCATAAGGCCACTATTTCAGGAATTATGGTAACAATAAAAACACCTTACCTTTATAATTTATTTGAGGAAAATATATAGAAAGATAGGCACAATTATCTTAAAATTGCTTCTATACACAATTAAAGGCCTTACCTCTAAATAAAATCATTAAATGACCCTCCTAAGGCCGCTATTTGAGGAATTATGGCAATAACACAAAAAAAAACCTTACCTTTATAATTTATTTGAGAAAGATATACACAATTATCTAAAAAAATGCTTCTATACTCTGATAAAGGCCTTACATCTAAATTTTACAATGAAATGATCCTCCTATGGCCTCTATTTGATCAAATTTGGTAACACCAAAAAATAAACACCTTACCCCAAAACCGCACTACATATTTAAAATATCAATTTAATTAAGAATACTAACAACACATATTTGCAATAAATATAATTAGAAAATCTATCATATTATTCTTAGTCATTTGAAAATGTGTACTTGTAAAGGCAGCCAACAAATAAAGGCCTTACCCCTAATAGATGACTGGTATTCTCTGCAGTATGTTGCAGTACACTGTATAAATGCACTTTCAGCTTCAACCTAAAATGTGCTATAAACCTGTGAAGTGTGACGTGACCTTTGACCTTCCCTAAACTTTTGAATGCCCGTTTTTGTACTTTATTCCACAACATTCTGTGACTCTTCCAGTCTCTTTGTTGCTCAGTGTTAGGGTTCAATTGAGCATAGGGAAACAAATCTTCTATTATATAAATAATGTCATATTGGTGGTAGAGTTAATAAATGCCACGGGATGCTAGTTAACTAGCAAAATGTCCATGTGATCATTTGTGTTTCTTGTGCATTTCTACATTGCACGTGTCCCATTTTTGACTCACGCGGGCTATTTGCTGGCAACACTGTGCGATCTTTCATTATAGATAAGAGACAATTATTGTAGCACGTCGCTGATGGGATTGTTATCTGCGCACACCTCAGAGCGAGGCACGCAGCGTGCAATCCAAAACTGCGCCCGCGTGCCCTTGCTACTCGCTGACAATTCTTCCAAGCCCCCAAAAGATAAACAGAATACATTAGGAGGTGCATTTCTCTAGTTTGCTATTCAAATGCATTTTACTACACAGGGGGCTAATCTGAAAAAGCCTTGTTGTTATGACAACCATTACGGCCACTTTTCCTCTTTCATTTGTTGTGAAAATTGGACACAAACAACAATTATCACCGGCGGAGGACAGAAAGGGCTAAAAGGCGCGCGAGGGGTTTCTTCCGCCGCTGCCATTCACACAGGCCAAGCATGAAATGAGTTCCTCTCCATGACACGTGGTGATTGACAGCTCCACAAATGAGAAATTATTTACTGTGAACAGAGCGGGCCGCCTGCTCTTTGGCAGCGATGCTGCATATCTTGGAGGCGAGTGGAAGAGTGGAAGGTCTGATGATGATGATGATGCATCATCACAACCACTGCAGCACAAGGGATGGGGTGGGGGGGGGGGGGGGGGTTGACAGAGCCATTATGATTCCCATGGAGACATGACTTGATTTTGGTGATGGATGTGTCATACGTTGGACATCTGAAGCATTTCAAGACATTTTATGAAAGTGGCAAACACAAACTAGAATGAAATATCTTTGACGTCTATAGACCTCAGTGGCAGTGAATGAGTTCATCCGGTCAAGCGTTAAAAGACGACAATTGCATATTTGCAGGGGCAAAGATGGAAGGGGAAAAATATACTCATCAAATTGCGTAATTAACTTGACTAAATCGTTCTAACATTAAAAAAAAATATTACAATCATTTAAAATTTACACTATTTTAAAAAATAAAGCTCAGGTCAATTCAACACAAACCAAAAACATGTTTCTGACAAATGCATTTTTTCCTTTGGTTTAATTAAATATTGAAAATGTAAATCCAAGATGTTCACTTTCATTTTTAAAATCAAATCAAATAAATTGAATTTGAAATTTCACTTACAGCATATTTCGGTTATTGGCCTAAATTTTACATTTAATTTGAATAAAAAAAGCAACATTTTGTTTTGACAAAGTCCATCTTCAAATGATCTTTAAAGAAAAAAAAAAATAAAACATTGCTCGGTTTGTTTCACACATTTTCCCGGGACAAATGTATTTTTTCAGTACTTAATGTGAGCAATATTTGACTAATATTTCTAGGCTATACTACACAACCTACTGGATTCCAGTGAGATGCTGCCATCTAGTGGTCAAAGACGCTCTTTAATACATTTCCCCACCCCAGACGCATATATATTTTTTTGGGGGGGGGGCAAAACATCTTTGTCAAGTTGAACTCCTTTAATAGCTTTCATCCTAAAGTCTACACACCCATGTTCAAATTCCTGTTTTTGTGATTAAAAAAAAATGTATAAATCATTTTGTTACTCTTCCCACCATTAATATGACCCGCAACATAACTCAATTGAAAAAAAATATTTTGATTTTTTTTTTTTGAAAGAAGTAAAAATAGGTTGGTTGCACTATTAGTTAAAAAGCCAATGAAAAAAAAAAATGTTAACAGGGGTGTGTAAACTTTTTATACCCACTTGTGACTTAGCGAAATCAAAATCACAAACCATAATAAATTGTCTTGTATGAGCTTTATTATATTTCATGTGTACACCTTATTTCCACCATTCTCATTAAAACCAATGATGATGACGTCAACCTTCATTAAGACTAACACTCGTGGAAAACAAATCTATTTTCTGGTGATTGCTGAAAAGGGAAGTCAGTGAAAGCTACTACACACGGTATGTATACAGTATATAATATATATAGTATTCATGTGTGTATATAAATATATATACTGTGTTTTTATATACACATAAACATACATAATATACACACAATGTACCCACGCGAAAATGGGAAGAGAAAAAAAAAATCATCCACCCCAAAAAAAAAAAAATCATTGAAGACAGTTTGGAAACAGGAAGTGATGAAGATGATGAGGGAGGTAGATAGATGGAAGAAAACCAGTCAGAAGGGATCATCCCACTTAGCTTGTGATTCTTGTCTTTTTTTAAAAAAAGAGGATCCAGATAATCTCATTTTAAATTTCAGTTTTAGAGCAAACAAGGAGGAGGCGGAAGAGGAGGAGCAGGGGAAGGAGGGGAGAGGGGGAGGAGGGGGGAGGCGAAGGGGCTCTGCCTGTCCTCCAGTGTTTCTTTTCTTAAGTGTGGTCCTCACGAAGGCTTCTAGTTGCCGCCGACGGCGCCGCTACAGCATCGGCTGCTGCGGCTCTGAGAGGCGGTGTCGTGCAGGTTCACTCCCGTGCCGGGCCGGCCCGCTTGCCCGGCGCCCGCCTGAGGGTCGTTCTTTGGTAGCTTGTTGGCTGACCGGATGAAACGGGACGCAGTTTACAAGAAGCAACCAAAATAGTCGTTTTCCATAAGAAATTTGACAACTTCATTTTTTTTTTGGTGTGTGTAACTAAAAATATTCACTGCTATTTCCGAAGCAGACTTACCAACAAAAAGCAGCACAGTGGATTAGACAAAGTGTTACTGTTTTATGTTTTAAGTGCTTTGCCGCCATCTTGTGGCATCTATACATATTTTCAAACTTCTTTTCCAGTCTGGGGTTAACTGGAAATTATTTTTCGAAATACTTTACATAAATAAATAAAAGACTTACCAATTGCTATGAAAACATCATTGACATTGAGGCCGGTCTTGGCTGATGTTTCCATGAAGAGGAGCCCGTTTTCTTCAGCGTATTCTTGCGCCTCCTGAAGACAAAATGTTGTTGGCGTCAAATGTTTCTTTTGTTGGTGCAAGCGCGTCCGGCTCCTCTTCATACCTGATGCTCCACCGCTCTCTTGTCGGCGATGTCGGCCTTGTTGCCGGCCAGAGCGATCACGATGTTGGGGTTGGCTTGTCTCTGCAACTCCTTCACCCAGTTTTTGGCGCGCGCAAACGTGTCCTGGGGGGCCAACAAGCTTTACTTGCATGGCTGTCACTCGTACCACTAAATGCAATATTCAGAGATACTTTTCGGGATATGAGCAGTTTTTTTCTTGATTTGTGAGCAGGTTAAAAAATTCAAGGCAGTGATGTCTTGAATTTGTTTGACTTAGTTTGGTCAGTGGCCAAGGTCATAACTCAATTTATAATTTTAGAAAATTAACTAATATGGATTTTTTTTAGGACTCATCATTTGACAGAATAAAATTCCAATAACTGATTAAGCAACCAATCAATTAAAAAACAACAACAACATTTACATAAATTAAAAAAAAATTTTTTTTAAATGTTGGGTTCCTAACAGGGGTTAGGGTTAATGTGAATTATAGGCAGAAAAATACAAATCTTGGCTGATTATTTGGGGAGTGTTAGAATGTCATTACTTTATTTTGTTAAAAGAAGAATAAATAAATGAATGAATAAATAAATAAGCATCTGCAAAAATATTTGACTAGCCAATTAATCAGTCATGCGCTAAAATTAACTAATTAATTAATCACTCCCAGCCCTTTTCACTTGACAGATTTTGCAAGGCTCACAGATAATTGTGTTCTATTTGTTATAAAAACATGGAACATACCAAAAAAAAAGATTAGTCTCTTCTTTCATCAGGAAAAAAAGTATTTTCCTATCTGTTTCCGTTTTGCAACAATTAGCATTAGAATAAAGCTAAGTTTCCTCATTATTTACAAACCTGTTGAAAACACTGGGGAAAAGAGCTTTTTTGCAACATGGCCCTGGCTGATCTCTTATACTCTGCTGCCACCTGCAGGCCGTTTTTTTGTAATAACTACCATTGCTTTAAGCCACCTCTTCATGTCTGAAGCTGCATCAAAGCCTTCTGTATGCTCTTGCATAAAAACAAACAAACGTGTAAGTAAATATGTTCTTGGGAGTGTGAAGTATTAAAAAAAACGTGTTTTCACGTTTTTGGGTTTGAACGAATTAATTACATGAATCCATTTTATTCACTAAGCGTAAATGTGAGCGTTTGTGCAAGTTTAACTCACAGTGTTGAATTATCTCTGTCTTCCAATGACATATTTGGACAAAGAGCATGGAAACCGTTAGGCGCCAAAAGTGCGTCTCACCGTGTTGGTGATGTCGTAGACCACGATGGCGGCCTGAGCGCCTCGGTAGTACATGGGCGCCAGGCTGTGGTAGCGCTCCTGGCCTGCCGTGTCCCAGATCTCGAATTTGACCGTGATGTCGTCCAGGTTGACCGTCTGAGTCAGGAAGGCCGCTAAGAAGATAAAAGTACGCACGTCACTACATCATTTCATATAATAACTGTAAAAAATAAAAAAATATATTTTAGTGATTTTTTTCCCTTCTACTTACGGTAGTCACATAGATAGCAAACATTACAACCCTGACCAGGTAAGACAAAACCAACTTGTGATCTTACCTCCAATGGTGCTCTCCTGGAATTCGTGGAACTGGCCTTTGACAAATCGCAGCACCAGACTGGACTTGCCCACCGCCGACTCCCCCAGCAGCACCAGCTTGAACTGGAAGCTTTTGTTGGCCGCCGCGCCGTTGGGCCTGCTCGCGCCACTGCTGCCGCCGCCGCGTCCCGTCATTGACACAGATGGATGAGGCTGTTTACGGATGGGGCGGCCCCGGGCTGGAATGAAACCAGACTGGCGACTCAGGCACTGGTGGTGAGCGAAGTTGGCGATCAGACTCCAGAAGCTGCTGCATGTTTCACACGCAGGAGGGAAGAAAAAAAAAATCTGATTTCCTCGCATTCAAACTTGAGTTAATTTGTAATTGTGTGACTGTCTATACCTTTTCATTTCTCCCTACAATTACCATTAAAACTTGTTTTTAAACATTTGATTCATCAATTAATCAACAAAAGCAGTTACTAAAATAATCATCACGTTATATTTGATAAGGAAAAAAGAGGATAAAGAATTTATCTTTAGCAATCCATCTATGGGTGTTTTGCATCGCGTGTTAGCATTAAGCTAACAGACTTTCGTATGACAAAAGTAACGTGCCTCGGTTAAATACACACGATGATCCGCTTTGTTTTAAGTTTCGTTTTAAAGTAAACTTTGACTAGGAGTGGCAATAAACAGCTTGAAGCTTATGTTATCAAGAATTCTTTGTTATTTGCCAAACTGCTGCTTGTTGAGAAGTTAGTGCTCATAAGTTAAATTTTTTGCTCAAGACAAGAGAATTGTGTCAAATATTCCATTCTAAATTTGTCAGGTAAAAAATATTAACATTTCAAAAAAATGTGCAGAACAATTATTCAATTATGTAAATTTACATCTAGTTGCCAGCTAGTGATCCTGCCACTGTCGGTGTCACGTGACCAGTGGAACGCAAATTGATTGGCTGGATTTTGGATAAACATGAGAATCCAGTTCGATTGCTTCGCCCTGGTTACCTGGACGCTGACCAAAAAGGCAACATACGTATTATTTTAATTTTTTTAACTTATTTTTTTTTAGATGTAAAATTAAATTGTTTGACTATGTTGAAATGTTCAACATTCTTTTTTGTTGTTGTTGTTTTGTTGTGTGGTTTTTTTTTGGCGGGGGGGGCGGGGGGTTAATTTATTTTTACGTAAAATGTCTTTGACATGTTCAGGTTTTTACACGTCGAAGTTTGTTGAATTTTTTGCTGAATTCTTTATGTGGCAAAGTTTTACTTTGACGCTAAAAAAATATATATCCTGTTCTCCAAATTCCAACTCCAATGGCACGAACGCTCTATCGAAGGCCAAGCCTGATTTTCCACAGTGTTGTTTAGTCTGCCAATGTATTTCCTCAATAATTTAGGAAACGTCGCCTCCTCTATTTTCGCCTAAAAATGGCATTCCAGACATAAAGAAATACAAACATGGCCAGATAAAGGCATTTAAACAGCGAACCTGTCTGGTATTTATCTTGTGATTAGTCGAGGAGGTGTCTAAACAATACTGTCAATTAGCCGCGAGGCTAAATCCTGTTAGCAGCTCTATTACCTGTCGTCTAACACCAAAAGTATACCCGAAATAAAACTATCACCGCGCCAAAGTTCTTACCAGTAACGAAAGCTCGGTCAAAAATCAGCAACGACCATGTCAGTCATCCGTAGCAAGAGTTTTAATCCTTTTCTTGTAGCCAAGTGTTGACAGGCACAACAATAATGTTGCACTTCCGCCTTGTGTAACTTCTTCCTCTGGATCGGCTAAGTTTGCCCAGACTGTGCGCCCCTTGTACGCTACTGCCTCACACTGGTGAGTTTGGTCATTACAAATATTTAATTTTATTCTGTTGATAAATACTTTAGCATCCATTGTTTGTAATTATTAAATGTAATATTAAATAACATAAAACAATACTAATATATTAACATTCTAGAATTAAAATCAAATTATTACAATTAAATAGAGCTAAATTAGATACCTCAATTCCTTCCTCAACTGTTTCCTATCAAACGATTACATAGTAAAGTAAAGAAGAAATTGTATTTTTGTTTTACATTCCAACGTATTAAATCTATTGCCAAATAAATAAATAGATAAACACGTTTGTCTTAAGTATTATCACAACCGGTTTAATGTCTATAAAACAAAGCCCTTTTTCCTAAGTATCACTTTTTATTAAATGTCTTTCTTTTTTCTTTCTTTTTTTTGATTTAGTTTTTTTTTCAGTTGATATACGAACAGATAATAGATTTGTGAGAAAAAAAATAACCACTTATCTGTAAGCCTCCTATTTTTTTGCCACCAGGTGGCAATACTTGGCAGGAAGATACTGTACTTCAATCCACTTTCTGTAGTATAAACATATAAATTAAATACTATAGCAGCTACAGTATGTTAAAAAACAACTTACTGAAATTTCTGAATACAAATCGGGCACAGAATCGTGATTTCTGGTCCAAGAGGCCTGGGAAAACTTCCACATCATAAATTCAAAATTGTTTGCATATTTTTGGACGTACGTGGACTGCTTTTACGCTCACAAATCTTTTTAAGCATCTTTTCACGTAATGCAATTGACTGACGTGAATCTGGCCCAGTTAAATTTGCATGACTGGTGTTAAACATTGGTTGTTAAAATGACAATCGCATTTAGACGCTACGTGGGCTTTGACCTCTTCGTAGCGATCAGGCTAGCAAAGACTTTGTACGGGAGGGGGTGAGGGGGCTGCGAATATTAATAAAGTTCACCTCGGGGAGTGGGGGGCTTTGATTTTGGAGCCACCAGGCTGGATGCATGCGGAGGCCGAGCTTCTGAAATGCCACTGGAGCACTAGTGGGAGGGTGACGGAACAACAGAGCAAAGATCACGTTGGATCCGGAGGTGAATATCACTCCGTGGGTCTCCGTTTGCACGACAGCAACACAGCAATCCTTTTATTCATCGTGAAACGATCAAACTTGCATAAGGCTTCATCCAAGGCTTCATATGCAAACACAGTTTTTTTGTTTTTTTTAAATAAGCAGCTACGCTTGTACCAGTTTCCACATAACATGTGTGTCATATTAAACGTTGAGCGTAAAATATGTGATTACGTTTTATATCTTGGACATGTACTTAAGGGCCAGTCGGTGCTTGTTATTATGATCGTGCTGCTTATTTCCTCACGCAATCCTCTATTATGGTCCAATTAGGAGCACATTTTGAAAGCTCATTAATGTGAAGAGAGACCTTTGACCTCCACTTGCTTCTTGTTGGTTTTTTAGGTCCGAGTTGCTGAAGTGTTGAGTTTGCTTTGTGCTAAGTGTCACCTTCAAGTCCAGCCAGGCGTTTGGCGAGAAGGCGCTCAGAATTACAATCAGTACGTCTCCTCTATAAGCGTGTGCTTCGTATGTTTTAAGACCTGCGTTATATGTCTTTGTGTTAGTAGTGCGTGCTAGTGGCGTGACGACATTGAAGGCACGCCATTCCAAATTTGGTTAAAAGGGACGTCAAGTCAAATATATATTTTTTGGACAATAATATGTTCTGTACAGCTCCACTAGTCCAAACATGACATTCTGATTAAGATTACATTTTTGGAATATAAATTATTATGAAGCAAAATCCACCCGTTTGCATCCATCTCAGGGGTCGGCCATTTTGCCACTTGCTGTCGACTGAAGATGATGTGAATGTTGCTCAGGTCTCACATAACAACGAATCACAGCGCAGCTTCAGAAAACAGGTGAGCTGTGATTGGTCGTTGCCTGAGCCCTGAGCAACATCGATGTCATCTTTAGTCGACAGCAAGTGGCAAAATGGCCGCCCTCTAAGATGGATAAAAGTGGCTGGATTTTGCTTCATAACTCTTGTCATCTTTAGAATAACATATTATTGTCAAGAAATGTTTAAGGTTGACTTCCACTTTAAGTATTACAAAAAAAAAAGGGCTTCAACCATTACCGACGGTTTACCGTAGTTTTTAAAAATCAATGTTTCAATAATCGCTAACACTGGCTGCCACCGGTTACGATATCATCTTTTCTTTTTTAAGGGAGACTCCCCAAGTTGTGCACATTATGATTGCCAGCTAGCAGAGATGCGTAAACAGCCGCCATTTTGAATTCAATTGTAATTTCACTTTTTTTTTCCTTTTCTTTCAATAATCGGAGAGGAGAACGAGATACAGTTACAGTTGCACAGATGCCTCTCTAATTAATGTGTTTTGTTCTCCAAATAAAATTGGTACCATTGTGTACTGGTAAGCCCCAAGGACATCATAAGTAGCACATACTGTAGGTCTGTTCTAAAAATAGCTCATCAGTGATGGGACACCGTGAATTACTAATTAAGAATTAAAAGAGAAGAAAAATTAAAACATTTAATTAATTAATTAATTAATTAATCAGACTATTTTATTTCGTACTTACCTAGTCTTAACGTTGCACACGTTTCTTTCTATATTTTGTGTAAAAATAAAGTAGATTGTTATTAAAAAAAGGCCATTTTAGTGCTGTGATTTTAATACCGTGATATTTTTGCACACCATTATGACACCGTGAGATTCTAATATTGGCCCATACCTAATTTCAACTAACACTTAAATCTGCGTGTCTGAAATGTTTGTAAATCCACGATATAGCGTGGGAACACTGTAGAACGACTTTAATTCCACTGCCGCTGCATCGAGTGCATGTTTAAGCTCAGACATCTGTTTTGTTTTTCCCATCTTTCTTTTTGAACTGCAGTCCAAGCACACGTCGCCAAAGTGGACACGGGATTACAAAAGCAGGTGTTGGAGGGGGGGGGGGGGGGGGGGGGTGAGCGGGAGGAGGAAAGCGTGGGCGACTGTGTGGAGTCAAAGTGACACTGTTACTGCAGCAACCTGCTGTCCAAATGGGTGTATGTGTCCAGGTGTGCGTGTGATTAACTCATTCACTGCCATGAATTCATTAAAAAAAAAGATTATTAAAAATTAGGGGCGACAGGCGATTACAATTTGTAATTGTAATTAATCGCATGACTTCACTGTTTATTTATTTATTTATTTTTTAAAGAAATGATTAAAAAAAGAAAATATTATAAAAAATTCGGGGCATCAGGCGAATACATTTTTTAATCGTAATTAATCGCATGACTTCACTAGTTAACTCACGATTAATCACACATTTTTATATCTGTTCTAAATGTACAGTAAAAAATGTTTTTCTAGGTTTTCATACTCTTGTTAAAAAAAAAAAAGTTAAACTAATAGAAATAGTTCAAATGAATTTTTGACGTTTATAGCCGTCAATGGCAGTGAATGAGTTAACAAGTAAACAGATAGTTTTGTCCCTTTCAGTGGGGGCATCCAGTAAAAAAACACACACACAAAACATTGAGCGGTACCAGAGTTTCACACGGTTGCCAAGGCGACGGGAGAGCAACTGCCGTGATTAAACGCGCCGGCCTCCAACCTCCTCTTCTGATCACCGATGCCCCCGCTTGCACTGATTGAGTTCAAAATATTCCGAAGCATAAAAAGTTTGTTCCCCCAATTCAAATACATCAATCCGTTCTCCATCCATGTTTGAACCCGTGTGTCAAAGTCGTCGCTTTCAAGGTTGTAACACGCCTTCTCCTTCAGCCATAAATGTGTCAGCGTACATTTTGGTGAGACAAGACAAAAGGATGTCGTCGGTCCCGGTTGAACATCCGAATTCATTAGTGACATTGGCAGCCGTCCAGTCCAACACACCCAAGTCGGCTTTTGATGTATTGTGCATTTTCGCTTATTGAATATGATTAAAACACTCTCTTTGAAGAGCAAAGCTGTCATTATATTTCTCTCTTTTTTCCCCCCTCCCAATTATCTCAAACAGTCACTGGAAAGGAAAGGCGGCCTTGCTATCGCCAGAGAGACTTAGGACTCTTTTTTTTTTTTTTTTTGCCATTAAGCAGCGACAGCACAGGGGTTATTTGCCTCTAAATTCCATTAAACTGAATTGAAGCAAGGCCTTATTAAGAGATTATGGCAGGCAGGAGGCTGAAGCCATCACTCTTCCACCTTGGTGGTTCTTCTCAGCCTCAAGCTGAGCGCAGAGGCGACTCGTTTAACATTCCGTGCGTGCGCAGCAAATAAAAGACTTTCATCATTCAGTAGTGTGGAGTAAGGACAATTCATTTACTGTTGCTGTCAAATGTTGACGTCAAAAGATGAATATGTGATGATTCAGCTTTTATTATATTATATTTTTTATTAATTTCTTCTGTGACTAAATTAATATTTATAATATTTATATTTATTTATTAAAGACAATGTAAATAATATGCTGTTTTTATGAAGTGTACTGTAATGACTGGTATTAGTAGCGTGTCGTGCCTTTAAGGGGGCGTGGTCAAGTGAGTGACATCAGAAGCTGCAGTGAAGTCGACCAGTTGTTTCATTATGAGTTTCTGCATGTGAGTATTCTCATTTTGTATTTGTCTATTTGCAAACTCGGGTCAATTTGTGGAGACCAGGTTTCAAAGCAGACATGGTGAAGCAGCATTTAGCTGTTATGCTGCACACAAATGGGATAAGTTGCTGACAGAAGTGAAGTCCCAAATATCAATGGCTAAAAAATTATTATTTTTTTAAATCAATTCCACCAAATAGTTTCTTTCTTTCTTGTGCTTTTAAATGTCTTAAAATCATTTGTTTACATGTTGTCAATGTACGTTCTTTTAGTAATTTTAATTAGCTACTTTTGTTTTCTTGCTTTGCGAATATTTTTTCAGCTGTTCTGTTTGTAAATGTTTTTTTTTGATTGTTTTGCATTTGGTTATGTGAAACACATTGTGTTGCCTTGGGCATTTGCCCTGTCCAATAAATTGACAAAACAATACCTGGCGCAAAAAAAATCGGCCCTGACATTTTGACTTCTGCCCACCTGCTTGGTTTAGTCCGGCCCAGCCCGTCTCCTGCTTAACATATAGTTCTGCCACTGATGTTTATTGATGAGGTTTCAGTTTGTGATCTGTATTCGAACCCGGATTACCTGACTAGTTCCTCTAAATTGTGGACCAGTCTCTTTGGGTAAAATGTAAGAAAATAATCATTTAAAAGCACTGCATCGGCCCCAAAAGAGGCCGGCCCATCGGGCATCTGCCCTCAGTGCCAGATGGCCAGTCCAGTCCTGCTTGTGAATCAAATAACTCTTTTTTGTTTGGAATGTATACACAACTGGGCTAGACCGATTGATTTTCACCTAAAAAAAAATTTTGGGGACATATTATCATAACAAGCACTTAAGAGATGTTCTGGAGAAGAAGAAAAAAACACTTCTGTAGCCTACTAAGATGACAAAACCTCATGTTTAAATATAAAACAGATAACAACATGAGGCCACGTGTGTCCCACTTGAACCTTCATATTGGAAATAAATTGAAACATGATGCGCCATCATCCACGATGAAAGTAACTCCTCGGAATGTTGACCTCTCCTCAGCCAAACCTTGAAGAAGGAGTCAGAGGATCAGATAGTCAGGAAGTGATCAGATCGTGTGGGTGTGCAGATGTCTTTGCTGCCGGAAATCGGCCGCAGAAATCCGACCATCCCCTCGATGGTTCCCGTTTTTTGTCTCCCTGGCGTCTCGGATGTGGATTGGAGTGGGCGGACTGAGACTTGAGTGAGACAAGGAGCGTGCCAGTCCACCCACTTAAGAATCCAGCGCTTTTTCTTCATCTTGTACTTTCAAGTCACACAAATGTTTTTTTTTTTTTGTGGTACTTTTAAAATTCAGTCCGCACCACTTACGTGCAATGAAGCACGTTTAATTTAAAGTGAGTTGACTTGGCCAAGTTTGTCTTGCCTCAGCTTGATGAAATGTCAAAAGCTGTGCTGATTAGCGGGGAGGAAGCGTCGCGGATCATCTCGCAAAAACCTCCTCTATGCCCGAGGCGGGACGTTCTCTCTGCGTCCACAGACAACAATTTGGAGAGAATGTTAAACTTTTTTGTTTTTCACCTTATCAGGTGTTTGACTTCCCAAAAGGAAAGAGAGGAAACTTTCCCAGGCTTCCAGGGGACAGAGTGGGAGGAGATGGGAGAGGAAAAGCGGATCTTGAACACTTCCCAGAGACTCCATGTGTGTGTAGCCTGCCTGAGGAGAAACACACACACACACACAAGATTTCTTTTGGAGTCACCTGCCAACGTCCAAACTCAAAGCTCTTCCCCTTGCCTCTCCCTCCCTCTCTGCATTTTTCACAGGCTGAGGCATCCATGGACCCTCTGGCTCCGCCGCTCTCATCAGCGACTTGGAGAACTTTGTGAACTCTGCCGGGGAAAAAAAAAGCATTGGATGGGAAGCGGCGTGGCGGAGGACAGCAGCAGCAAGCTCCTTAAGGAGTCACCAGCAGGACTTTTTAACTGGAGAGTTGAAACCCCCCTCCCCACCCTCCCCGCGCATACCCTCCCCACCACTTGGGTGGTGTCATGACGGGTCAGCGCCCCAGCCTCCTCTTCCCCCTGGCTGTGCTGGGACTCCTGGCAGGACTGGCCGACCTCAGCCAAGGTTCAGCCAGTGATGACGAGGACTACTACATGCAGGAGTTGCTGACAAGGGAGCAGCACGCTCGGGTCCAGATGCCCGAGGGGTCCAACCAGCGTGAGCCGCCGAGGCAATACAGCAAGAAGGCGGCCAAAGGGAAGGGAGACGGCGGCAGGCAGGCAGGTAAAAAGTACGACTGATGTTCTGCATGTCGGTTATGGAATTTTCATTTTAGTTAGTTTTTATTTCGTTTTTGAGTTTTGTTTTTGAAATGTAGTTAATTTTAATTAGTTTTCAGGGTGGTTCCGTTTTTATTAGTTTACTTACAGTAGTATTTTTTATTATTATTTTTTAAGTGTATTACTTTTGCACAATATTTAATAAACACCATGGTAAAATGAAAAGAATAACTCATTTCTTACCTAGCGATGCATTTCGGCTGTGTTAAATGAAAAAGCAGACGAGCCGAGTCATTGGGGCCAAAAGTCAAGCACGTCAAAAATGGTCGCCGAGGAGCGACGTCATCTAAAGGTGCTTTTCTATTGGCTGCTGCTAGATGACGTCACTTGTGTGTGACACACTTTCAAACGTTCTTATCCAGTTAAATAAATATACTTAAAATCACATTTAAAATCATCCCCAAAGGCCCATATATTAAATTAATTACCAAAGACTCAGAACGAAGGACATTTTCATTAAATTATAGTTGGTTTTAGTTTCTTTTTTTTTTTCTAAGTATTTTTATTTTTAACCCTGGAGAACCCACGGGGTCAAATTTGGCCCCTATAAATTCTGCTACTCAAATAACAAAGACCTTTTCTTTTTTTTCCAGCAGTGATTTTATCCTTGTGTTCTTGTTTCCATTGGCCAAAGTGTGTTTGTACATTCAAGGTCTAAAATGCAACAAATAAAACAAAAAAATTATATTGTTCAATGTAGCTGTGTATTTGATTGATTATTTTCTTAAATTCTAAATAGTTTACTGACAGTTTTTGTTATTCTGATTTTTCGAAATGATACCCCTAAATCCCAAAAGGGTCAAATTTTGCCCTAATCCTAAATTAGGGAATAAAGGGTTAAAATTGAAAAAACATATATTTTGGTGTTCAGTGAACTTATAGCAGTCATTTAATGTATAATTCATAATTTTCCAAAGAAGAAAAATTTTCTTGGGTTCTCTAGGGCTAATTAATTTCATTAACAAAACTGTTTGTTTTTTAATGCGTTTTTTTGTTAGTTTTCGTGAAAGCGGAGGATGCCGGTTTGTGTAGCTCAAGAAACTGAAACCCCGAAGTTTGGTATCCTGAGTTAAGGTTGGGTTTCGGGGTTTGGTGGTAAGCATGAGTTTTAGTTAGGGTAATGTAGTGTCTTAGTGTGTTAGAATCCAGGGTTAGGTTTAGAATTGCGATCCGAGTTAGGGTTAGAGTGAGAGTTAGGATTCAAGATCAGGGTGTCGGGGCTAACATTAGCATTAGCAACTTACTTTTTTTCCATGTTTGCTTATATGTCCTTGTCTTTGAGGCGGCTTGATTAAGTCAGACAGAGAGTTCAGGATTGGCGCTGAGTTTCAGCGCCCTCCGGGAATTCAGCCGACAGCTTAAATCAATTGACAACATGATGGATGTGCTGGGAAAACGTACTCAACAACAACGTCCACCGCACTCCATCAAAAGCTTTGCGGTCGCTGCCAAGTCAACTCGATTTCTCCCCCCAAAACATGGGAACAATGGCATAGTGTTGTCTGCGTTAGCATGAGTTCATGCTATGACATTTAGCCGTTTATGTTGAAAAGACACCGAATAAATGAAGGGAAGCGTTAAAGACCTCATATTTTGGCATTACGCGACGCACAGTAGCATATGGAGATCTACTAGCGCTCGACGTGCTTCCGTCGACGGGTGTCAGTTAACGAAATGCAGCTGTGTACGCAACCTGACCTCACGTGTCACCTGTCTGTCTGCTTCTTACATCAAACCCACTAAATGTCCTTCTAGGAGATATTTAAATACTTGGATGCAAGTATTTCCTGACAGCATCTTACCCCGTATAATATACACCTTCCTCCGACACGCTAATCCAATAACCATATCTCCTCTACGCATCTAGAATCTGCTGAGTTTAACTTTCTGATCGCGCGTTTTGCGGCCGCCGACGATGACCTGATGCGTGTTGGAGGATAAAGACTTTCAGATGTGCAACGGATTGTTATCGTATGGGTGCACTCTTGACGTTTAGCTGAATAAAGAAAAAAGAAAAGAAAAAGAAAAGAAAAATGTTCCCCTCATTCCATCACCAGTGGAATGTGACTCCCCGGCCCAGTCGTGCCTCTCGTAGGGGTGTTTGATGGATGAAAGTCCGGACTATACCCTAGTCAAGGGTGTGAGTAAAATGTGATTGTCAGTTTCAAACAATCAACCCTTCACAAGCATTTTAATTGCCTTTCCTCTCTCGTTGATATAATTCAATTCCTCTTCCTTTAGACAAAGCATCCAACAAAAAAGCGGAGAACAAGAAGGGCAACCCGAAAAGCCCGAACGGAAGCTCAGAAGGCGATGGACAGCCGACACGATTTAAAGACGGTAAGCGGAGGAAATGATTCAACCCGACCATTTAATTCAATGTCGAGATATCGTTGAGGGCTAATCTGAATTTCCAAAATTGTCGAGAGGACGTAGGACAGAAAGTAGCAGTGCAAATAAGCCTTCACTGTAACAAACTGTAAAGCAAAAAAAGCACATATTTGTTCATCATGTCAAAAAAACATTACAAAACAGATCTTGTGGAGTTATTAAAGTTTCACGTTAAACATTGTGTTGCCAAATTTTGCTACCATTCACCATCCACATGCAACAAAAAGAGCTAAACGCTAAATGAGGAAAATGACTCCTAAAATGGCTGCTTCAACACAAAATGGCGGACTTCCTGTGTCTTTTTCAGCATGACTACTAATGACAGACCGATCTACCAAATTCCACATTGATGAATGAAGCTATCTTAAGGGACTCAATTTTCTAAAATCTTGCTAGCTAAGTTATTACTAGCTTTCTGTTTTGTGGCAAGTCGTCAAACTTTACTGCCTTACTCTGCTTACACCACATTGACCAAAACTCAAAATTCTAAATAACGGATCGTTATCCATTTGTCTGTGATATGAGCTAGGTTCCATCTTATAGCATTGAGACAAAATCTCAAAGGCTAGGGTGAGTTCATCTTTGAAGAGCCACTGAAAATGAGCAATATGACCCTCCCTAAAATGGCCACTTTACCCCAAAATGGCAGACTTTTTTTTGTGTATGTACTCATGATAGACATGCTCACCAAATTGTGTTGCTAGAATGAACACGGCTTCAAATTAGTTTTTTGTTTTTTTTATCCAGTTTAAATGGCAATATAATTGCCCAAATTAAATAGAGTACTCAACCAAAGTAAAGCCAAATTCTACTGCTTAGTACAAAAGTAGATTCAGTGTAAGATGGGAAGAAAGACGTTCTCTTAGTCCTTGAGTTAAAAAAAAATCCTTTGGAAAGAGCATTCAGGGAGGGAATTATCCCTGAAAAGGAAATGTCTAGCAATAAATAAAATTCTCAGAAGTGAAAACAGAGAGACATCCTTTTAAGTAAAACCAGATTTTAGCTTTTTTTTTTTTTTTTTAAATCACACATGCAGGTGTATGTATCTGTGTCATGTGGCTATGCTAATGATGCTAACAAGGCATTAGCCTATTTGTTGGAGACCACTTGACTGGTCCTGTGCTTGACCAACTTTTGGCCAAATCCTTTTGTTTGATTTCTGACCAAGAAAAGGCCCATTTCACATTTATGTAAATAGAAAGTTTGACATTTCGGTTTTCGCAACGTTTGATATGACCGCTACACGCTCATATCAAACGTTTTAACGCCACCTCGTGTTACTTTTTGCCGTCAGGGCTGCGCGCGGCATGCGAGGCCTGGATTGTCCGCTATCTGTTTGTCGCTCTTCACGCCGACCAGATGTTTTATTCCTGCACGGTTCTGCTGGAGGATTGCATACAGATGCTGTTAATGATTTAAAGCCTGGTGGGCCCGCTCAGGGCCTCTTAACATGTTATGATCGTTACTCCGTTCAGACAAGTCTGTATGGGGATTCCAAGTGGATTTTATATGGAGTGTTTGACATGTTTTTGACGGTTTTTAGCTGCTTTTAGTCTTTGGCGTTGCCTTTAGCCTTCAGACCTGTTATGAGGGTTTTTTTTCCGACGAGCACTTGATGTTAACCAAACCAATGAAACTTTTTGGAGGAAATTTCGTGTAATATTATTTTATGGTTCCTCCATCATGCCAAGGTTATTATAGTTAATGAAAACTAATGAAATAACTAAAACTAGACATTTAGGTGGAACAGTCGTTTGGGAATTGTAGTTTAACAAATCTAGTGTTTCTTTGTTTTGTTTTGTTTTGAATCTTGCACGCTTCAAACACTAAATTAACCCCTTCAGACCCACATGTTTTCTACTGGGCATTTTTTTAAAACTAACTTTGACTCTCTTTCCATACAAGAATAAAATATTTTTAAAAATGGGGAGGGGGGGGGGGGTGGATTCTGATGTTTTTATTTGTTATAGTGGATGCCAGGGGAGTAATATTTACTTGGGGAAAAAAAACCTAGTAAAGGTTTCTCACCGAAATTCGAAGTAAATTTTACAATGAGAGTTTTGAGTACATTTGACTATTTATAAAAATAAAATAAAAAGTTCTCTTGTAAAAGTTACTTAGAATTTCTGAGCAAAAAAACTTTTTTCAAGTAAATATTACTTTGGGACATGATTTTCCGGATTTCGGCTTGAGTACATTTTCCTTCAGTAGTTTTACAGCAGGAATCAATTTAGCTGGTGGCGCAAAACCTAAATTTTCTCATTGGATGGCAGAGTTGGATGTTTATTTTCTCTCTAAAAAAACAAGGGCACATTTTGTCTGGTGTTAGGTAAGCGTCCAGAGTGCTCATAAAAAAACAAACACTTTTCTTCTTTTGTCTGGCTGGTCTTCTCAGATCTTACATCACTCTTGAGCGGGAATAGTGCGGAGAACTCCGAGAAAAATTTCTAGGTTGGCCCTAACTCTAACCTAAAAGACCATCCAATCTGTCATTTCTTTTCGCGTTTCTCTTCGCCTCTGCAAGTACTTAATGGCCGACGTCGGCTCCAAACTCCACTTCCAGCTGCAAAATGAAAACATTCCTCCATCATGTGCAGCCCCCCTCCGTTTTTTTATTTTTTATTGTGGCTGTAGTTTTCCAAAAGAAGTGCATCCAGCACACTGCCTCACCCATGCCTGTCTATTGATGTAGTCGACTCATTGGGCACTGGCAAAAAAAATACGGCCCTGTTTCTGAGAATGAAAATTGCTTTTCTGGGAGACGATAAAAGCAACAGGCATTACCACATTGTATGTTAAGATGGATGAAATGATGTAGTTGGATTGGATTCTTCCACACCAAATATATTCAGTTGTATTCAGAAAACTTTATTTAGTAGCGGTATGACACAGACATAATATACATGGAGAAAAAACTCCTCACCTTATTGTTACTTTACCCAGAATGCCCTCCCATGGGATTGGAGACGCTGAAGATCGATGACTTCCAGATGCACGCGTCCACCAACAAACGCTACGGCCTCGGTGCGCACAGAGGTCGTCTCAACATTCAGGTGCGGCTTTTGCTTGCGTGCAATATAGAAAGAAGTGAGTGATACGGAAGCAGAGTAAGAATTTGAAACAGTTTCTAGGTGTTTTATATGCTACAATGTGTTTCAAAAATATTTGGATACGTTTACATATGTTTAGAGCAGTTAAGACGGGTAAAAATAGCGCCTCGCTAGCCGAGATGTTAGCACGTTAGCATCGGGTGAATTCGGCGTCTATCTGAAATGTAATATAGAACGAACTGAGTGTTACGGAAATATAGTAAGAATTTTAAACAGTTTTCAGGTGTTCAATATGCTACAATGTGTTTCAAAAATGTTTTGATAAGTTTGCATATGTGGAAAGCAGGTAAAAGGGGTAAAAATAGCACCTCGCTAGCCGAGATGTTAGCACGTTAGCATCGGTTGAATTAGGCGGCCATCTGAAATGCAATATATAAAGAACTGAGTGGTATGGAAGCATAGTAAGAATTTGAAACAGTTTCCAGATATTTTATATGCTACAATGTGTTTCAAAAATATTTGGATAAGTTTACATATGTTTAGAGCAGGTAAAAGGGGTAAAACTGTGCCTCGCTAGTCCAGATGTTAGCACGTTAGCATCAGTTGAATTCGGCGTCCATCTGAAATGTAATATAGAAAGAACTGAGTGGTACGGAAGCATAGTAAGAATTTTAAACAGTTTCCAGGTGTTCAATATGCTACAATGTGTTTCAAAAATGTTTTGATAAGTTTACATATGTGGAAAGCAGGTAAAAGGGGTAAAACTATGCCTCGCTAGCTGAGATGTTAGCACGTTAGCATAGGTTGAATTAGGCGCCCATCTGCAATGTAATATAGAAAGAACTGAGTGGTACGGAAGCATAGTAAGAATTTTAAACAGTTTCCAGGTTTTTTATATGCTGCAATGTGTTTTAAATTTTTTATAAAATTTTTATTTAGTATACAAATGTTTATAGCAGGTAAAGGGGTAAAACTACGCATCGCTAGCCGAGATGTTAGCACGTTAGCATCGGTTGAATTTGGCGTCCATCTGAAATGCAATATATAAAGAACTGAGTGGTATGGAAGCATAGTAAGAATTTGAAACAGTTTCCAGATATTTTATATGCTGCAATGTGTTTCAAAAATATTTGGATAAGTTTACATATGTTTAGAGCAGGTAAAAGGGGTAAAACTATGCCTCGCTAGTCGAGATGTTAGCACGTTAGCATCAGTTGAATTCGGCGTCCATCTGAAATGTAATATAGAAAGAACTGAGTGGTATGGAAGCATAGTAAGAATTTTAAACAGTTTTCAGGTATTTTTATATGCTACAATGTGTTTAATTTTTTTAAATTAAATTTTTATTTACTATACAAATGTTTAAAGCAGGTAAAGGGGTAAAACTATGCCTCGCTAGCCGAGATGTTAGCACATTAGCATCGCTTGAATTCGGCGTCCCATCTGAAATTGAGTGGTATGGAAGTATAGTAAGAATTTTAAACAGTTTCCAGGTGTTCAATATGCTACAATGTGTTTCAAAAATGTTTTTAATTAAAAGCAGGTGAGAGGGGTAAGCCTCACTATGCGAGATGTTAGCACGTTAGCATCGGTTGAATTTGCGGTGCCCCCCTGCAGGCCGGCCTCTACGAGGACGACCTCTACGACGGGGCTTGGTGCGCCGGCAGGGACGACCCGCTGCAGTGGCTGGAGGTGGACGCTAGGAGGCTGACCAAGTTCACGGGGGTCATCACACAAGGCCGCAGCTCCCTCTGGTCGTGAGTACGGACGCACGCCGAGGCGCAGATGGTCACGCGGCGAGGATGATAAATGTCCGGTAGCGCACGCTCGCTTTGAAGGAGAATCAGGGCGAGGGTAGCGGGACCGACATAGCATCGTCAGCTAGTTTTTGGTTTCCAACTTAGATCGATGGCGATATTGATATTTGAAACTGCTGTATTGAAACTGTATCGTAAAGTGTACCTAATAAAGTGGCCTGGTGAGAGTTCTATGTGCCATCCAGCAGGCAGCTGCAGAGGCTCGCGGCTGCCGTGACACAGGCGGCAACAATCTAGCGTTATATTTGTCAGATGATCCGTAACGGCGCCCCCTGCAATATCACAGCAAAGACAAACACATGGCAGCAGCACTTTTTTTTTTTTTTTACCACTATTGTTCTGCTCAACAACAATAGAAGAGAGCAGAGCTGGCGTGCTGAAGGGCTACATTCGAGCTTGGAAAGGGACAGATTTGCTAGTAGATGAGGTTTAAAGGGATACTTGACTCATTGAGACATTTTTAGCAGTAAATAGTTAATAGTTTGTCCAGAATGAATTTGTTGACTTCATTATTTTTCTGTACAATTAATAACTTTAAAAAACTAATTTTTCCACTTGCAGAAGGAAGAAAGTAACAAGCGATGATGGCTCACCAGTTTTCTGGGTTTGGTTACCCACTTCTTCAGCACCGGTGATGTCATCTTCAATCCACAGCAAGTGGAAAAATTAGTATTTTAAGGAATTCATTGTACATGAAAGTTACCATATTCGTTCTGGACAAAATATTCACTTTTGCTGCTGAAAATGGCTCAATGATTCCTTAAAAAAATGTCGGAAAAGGAAGTATTGAACATGTTTGAAATTTTTGGGGGAGACAAGAAAAACTGTTAGCGAACGTCTTTGCGACTGTTTGCGACCTTGAACGACCTCTGCCGAAAAATCTACATTTGCCACCTTTGCAAACACTGTGATAAATAAATAAATAAAATATATTAATATATATTAATTTAAATTTAAATTATAATAATAAAATAAATAATATTTAATAAAATATTAAATCATATATAAATAAAATAAAATAAATAGATAAATGCTAGGTGGGCCGAACTAAAGAACGGATTGGGCCGCAACCCCGGAATTGTGGCTACCACTTGTTTTGCAATAGTATTCGACAAATTTTAATTGGAAATAGAGGCATCGACCTCGCGAGGCTCTTCCTGGAGGTAATTTTGCGTGCCGATGTTTGCACCATCCGAGGTCCACGTACAAACGCGGCGAAGCCTGAGACAGAATCTCTCGCAATTTGCTCTGCGGTCCGTGTAGCCGGCCTAGCTTGCGCCTTCTCTCCACAACGGCGCCTTAATTAGCCGAGCCAGGAATTCCTCTGAGGCGGGACCGGCCGGGCGCTGATGTCTTTATCAGGGAGCGTCGGAATCTCTGCCAACCTGCAGCTTGCTCGTATGTACACTGCGGCATTCCCGAGGCACGATGGGACAACGTTGACCTACTTTACTGTCAGATTCCAAATCTTCATGCTCTGAATTTGTCAACGTTTGAGTGCGGAGTTTTGTTCAGTACTTTTAAACTACTTTCGAGTATCACTTGACTGTTGATGGACTTTGTTGGAAGAGTCACACATGTACATCATGATTCGTTTGTTTGTTTGTTGATTAGTTAGCGGGCGAGCTAGTTAGCAAGCTAATGCCAAAACACCATAATATCTATGTCCATTAAGTATTTAGTTAATTTTTTAGCAAAATGATACACACAAAAAAACATGTTTGGTAGTCTAGTTTTGGTAGTTTGTCACTCTACTACCAATGAA